>NW_026706897.1:0-130000 GCF_024137745.1 Phymastichus coffea | reverse complement strand
TCGCCCGTCGGCGATGTCCAAGAGCTTCCACGCGTTGGCCAACGACGAGTGGGACGGTAGCAAGCAATTGATCGCCCATAGCGCCAGAGTGCAAACGCCGCAGAGACACCACTCGGAAAGTGTGCTGTATCTGGAGAGAAGTCAGAGAAAACTCTATCCTGTTAGCACGACCAAATTGGATGAAACGCCGGCTCCGTCGAGGTGCGTCATTCTTATGTTGTCGTTGTCAAGCTGCTTGCAGCTTTGCTTTGTTCAATGTGCAAATCAATTATTGCCGATGGATTGTCCGCTCTTCGTGCGCGTTGCATGAGAACGACGTAATATTTGCCAAGCAACGGGCAAACCATCGTCGACCGTCAAACAGTCGATTGTCGTTCAGCAGTCGTAGCTGAGGGCGGCGCTCTCATCTCAACTGATAATGTCGACACTGTCGTGAACGTTTTCATGAATTTCCCAGGCTTCCGTCGAGTCCGCAACAAGCTCAGCCGTCAGTGGCCGAGCGTATCAGCGAGTTAGAAAAGCAGCAGCAACATCAACAGTTGATGCGTTACACGTACTTGGATCCCGAAAAGCGTCACCGGGTGTCCGACCCGACGCTCAAAGCCATTCAAAAGAAAGCCCTGCTGTCATTCTACGAGCGTCATCATCATCAAGCATCCTGGAGATCGGAGCCGCACCTCGTTCAAAACCAACAGCAACAGCCACAGCAGCAGCCACGGCAGCAGCAGCAGCAGCAGCAGCAGCAGCAGCAAAGACACAGTCCGCCACCGCAACCGCCACCACGACCAAGACCAGTGTCTTTCAGGCGAGCCTCCAGCGCTTCGGATTACGCGAGTGGCGTTTGGCGAGAAAAGAATGCCGTCAATAAAGCTTGCCAGCAGCAACCGACGAGTGCTAACATTGCAACGAACGGTGCTTCCGAGGTGTCCGCACCTAGGCATCAGCATAGCAATAGCTGTGGCAGCTTGTCTACGGACTTGCTTGGACCGGTGATCGTGGGCCCGGCTATCTCGATCGATGATTGGGTGCCCGAAAGGCCGCCGAAGAAGCCACATCTGAGGTACGCGTACGCGCGTTAATTTGTTAATTTGTCGATCTTGGAAAGTGATTTTGCTCACTGGCGTCCGTTTGTCCGCAGGACTGCGTACAGCGACAGGTTGCCCAGTCCTGACCTCCCGCCGCCTTCGCCGCCGACGGTCACGGATATCGAGGTGCAGAACTTTGACGACCCACTGCCACCTCCGCCACCGGAACTGTCCGCGGAATCGAGACTTCCGTCACCTGAGCAACGACACGACAACTCGTATTTCGAGGAAATCGCTCACGATAGAATCAAGGTGAATCCGCATTACTTGAGCTTCAAATTAAATGACAAGAAAACATCGCTAATCATAACGTCGTTGTCATTGCAGGATCGAAATTTTCCATCGAGGAGATCGAGCCGTAAGAAACTACAACTGGAATCTTCACCAAGAACCTCCCCGACGAAACCCAACTCCATGTCTCCTAATCAAGAACAGCAGCACAGTTTTCACTTCGAATACAAAACGCCACTTCCTGCGAGCATTTCCGAATCAAAAGCTGTCAATGAAAATGGCTTTGCTTCGAGTAGTCGAATTTTGAGTGGCGCAAGGTCGAGTTTGCGATATTCACCTGCGCAGAAGCACCTAATGAACGAGAAGATCGCCGCTGTTAGGCGGTCCGCTGAAGCTGGTTACGGTTTGGCGAATCAGTTGCCGGATTTGATCGCTCAGAAGTATAGTGACTCTGGAAATCAGAGACCGGCGCCTCAAGTTCCCGTCGCCAATAACATTTCGTGTCGCGAGGTGAAGAGCATTTTTATAGTTTTTATCATCTTCGCTGAGGAAGGAGTTGCTAAATAACTTGAATTTCACGATGTAATTAGAGACTAAAGATTGTTCATTAGAAGAGCGCAACCGTTCATCTCATCATCTTTATTCGAAAGCAGCTGTCTATTTTTTCAACGTTGCTTATCAGTGGTTTTAATAGATTAAAAGTAGTAGTACTGTAAGCCGTTCTAGATCTTTTATTTCGATTAAGAAAATTTCGATTCTTATCGCAGTGTAAAAAATACTAAAGCAAATGAACTACATTTCTGTAAGAATTTCTCTGGGCAATAGAGGATCCGAACGCTACTGAAATTATTCATATCGGGCAATAATTGCTACGTAGAAATTGCACTTGTCTCGTGAAGTGGCGACAGCTCTCAGCAGCGCGATGCTTCGTGTTATTTCAGTTGCAGGTGGAACCAAAGATCAAAAGGCAAGACTCGTTGAAAGTGGACGACTCATCTTCAAAAAGCCATCAGCCGTGGTTAGGCGGTCAAAAACCTCGAACCACTCAAGCGGGCGGCGCCGTCACGTCGCCGTCGAGCACCGGCAGCAGTCGTCTCAGCAACAAGTATCAGCAGCAAGCGCGCAATTACTTTGTCTTGCCGGCCAAGTATTCGGCGGAGCCGAGCGAGGCGCCGCCGCCACTTGCGCCCAGAAAGAGAATCTCGCCGCCGCCGAGGCCCGCGCCGCCTGTTCACGCTGCCCATGGGTGAGTCCCGTGTGTATTTTAGTTCGCCCGGCAAGTCAAATGCATCGACGTGTCACCTTTCCAAGTTCAATCGAGATTTAAGAGTTTACGTTCCGCGAGCAATGGAAGACGAGCAAGCTGTTTCCGGAACATCGAGAGGAACAAACGGTCGCATTCTTGTCTTCAGGCGCGATCAAAAAACAAACGGTTCTCAATACCAAAATTATCAAATTCATCGGATATTTGATTAAACTGTCTATATCTAATATACAAAGGAAGCCATTCGTATTAATCACACGTGATGTGCATTAGTTTTTCCTCAATGATCGACCTAAATGCCAAGCAGACGACAGAAATCATTTATCAGACTTGAAAAGCCGTCTACTTATGAAGCAATTTTCATTAGCCAACAAATAACTTTCTCACGCCTGTTTTTCTTTGGCCGAACTGTAACACATGTAAATGACGTGATAATCGCGTGCAATAACAAATCAATGGAACCACTACTTACGCAAAGGAAAAAAAAACTCGTTTTGTAAAGAATATAAGATAGACAGTGATGAAATTGAACAATCGACCGAGAATGCCCTAAATACCTCACGCTCGAGCATGTGTGTGATATGCGAGGAAGAGGAAGGAAAAAAAGTAAGAACGATCGATCGATCTGACACACTGTCCGTTCGACTTTCGTTTTCACGTTTCAATTAGATCGCACGCCTTCCATTTTTACTTTCTGCGCGCACGTGTTCTGATTGATTCGCCGCTGTGTATTTACGCTTTTCGCTTTCGACACCGCGGATGTTTGTTTCTTTAATTCGCGTTGGTGGGCTGCCTTTTTCTCGTGAATGGATGGCTTTAGAAAGTCGTTGCAGAGGCGCATCAATTTCTTTTCCCTCTCGATAAAAATTCGATCGAATCTCTTTTTTTGCTGTAACTGTCGATACGTGTCGATTTGATTTTTCGCGGGTGATTATCTCTCGAGAAGAATGATCGCTGTGCCTCGCGATGTTGATGAATAATCGCGCGCGTGATTCACTAAGCGATAATTTTTTCTGTAAAAAGTTAATATCGGTACAGTAATAAAATTAAAAAAAAAGTTCTGTCATCGGTCTCATTCATTTGCGCATTGAAAGGAAAAGAAAATACAATTGTCACCTTTCCGATCTTGACAAAGGAGATGATTCATTTCGAAGATTGCATTAATTACAAAATTTCCCTCGCCCTTTTACACGAAGACGTTCCATTTTTTTTCCGTTTTCTTTTTATCGACGTAGGTGGAGTACGTCTTTATCTTGTCGTTACATATATCACGTCAAAAAAGATAAAGAGAAGGTGTAGACGTCGGATATCTTGACGAATGATCTGGCTCCTTTTTTTCTCTCTCTCTGCTCTGTTCTTTGAAGATAGCTGTACAGCACGCACGCGCTCGCATAACTGCGAGACCCATTACACACTACTTTCTTTTCCTTTCTACTCTAACTGACAATTTTTCACTTGCACTTATACAAAAGTCCCCCTTTTTCAATTTGTTATTGTTTGCAGGAGATACCATCGTTAACCTTGATAAATCGTTATCGCGGAAAAAAGCATTCGCCAGTCTCTTCAATAATCGGTCATAAAAATAATAAAGTGCACATGCCTCGTATTTCACACTGCAAGGTTGCGCGTTCTCGTTGTTTTCTTCTTTACTCTGCATTCTCCGGCAATAAATCCTTAAACGATTTGATATGACAGTTTCAAACGTTCTGTTTTTACGGAGCAGCGAGCGACAACGAAGTAGAGTGTCAAAGGTGAAATCCGTATAAAAATAGTCGTCGCCGTTGTTTTTCCTTTTCGTTTCGCGTGGCGCCTTGTTAGAATGGAAGAGGAGGAGGAGGAGGAGGAGGATGTACGCGCGGATAAATCTTTCAGCTTTTTCTTTTGTTTCCTCCTCGCTCTGATTGGAGGCGCGGTTGCCGACGCACCGCGTCGTCCTCCCTTTGGCGACGCGCCTTCCTTTTCACTATGCTGTCTGCACGCGCGCCGGTGTCGATGTTTTCGCTGGCTAGGTTTTCGGCGAACCCGAGACGCGCGCGTCCAGACAATTGTCTCGCGGGTACGGGAATGTCACGCTCTTCTCGGTGCGCAGCGGCCCCCCGAGGATATTGCAACTGGATTCCGAACGCGGACGTGATTTTCCAATAGACGCAGCGAGCCTTTGTCAGTCGACGACATTGCCGCGACGATAAGCCAGTGTGCTTGGCAATGCACGACGCGCTCTGCGCGCTCTTCGAGCGCGTTATCCGCAGGGCCGATAGAACGAGACGACAGCCGTCGTTGATTTGCGATCGCTCGGACGCGCAAGCTCGGCGATGCCGCCGAGTCGTCATCCGAGATCCGAGATCCGCTAAGGCGGGAAGACCGAGCAGCAGCACGGAGGAGCCGAGCTGCGCGGCAGGGGCATTGTACGGCGGCTTCGGTCTCGCTCGGAGTGCCACTATAATACGGCTGGCCGAGCAGCGGAGAGCGTCGCGTGACCTTCCCGAAGGAAACGCGCCGATATCTTCGCGGCGCTGCTAACGGGACCCTCTCATCCGCGAAATTTCCGGCCGGGGCCGCGGCATCCGCGAAAGATCCTCGGACGATCTAGTTCTCCGTCGCGACGACGGCGTCAATTGGTCGCGCGCTCCGATTCGGCGCGGGCACAGAGGTCGCGCCGCGACGCTTCCTCTCGACGCGCGCGCCCGTCGCGGCCACTTGCCTCGCTGCCCGCGCGTCGTGACCAGAACTCGTTTGCGCGCGAGCGACGGCCGCCGAAGCCCTGCCCCGGAGCAACGTTGCGCGCTCGTCGTTTTCCTTTGTTTCCGGGAGGCCTCGAGCGTCGAGGGACTCGATGAAGGATCGCGCTAAATTGATCATTGACGGGGAGGCAGCGCCCGGCGCACTCGGCGATCCCACGCGATCCCCGCCGAGCAAGAAAACTTTGACAATTAATCGGCAAATCGGCCGGCTCGCTTGTGAAACTGTGAAACCCAAGTGCATTTCGCAAATTAAAGGCACTCGCAAGACCAATCTCGATTTGCCAACGCGTACGTACGTTTTTTCCTCCTTTATCTTATCCCAGTGTCTTACTGTCTTTCTGTCCGGAGAATGCTTATGCTATCATATCGCTGTCTTGCGCGCGCGGCACGGTAGCTAAGTAATTCAGCGATCTTCAGCCGATAACTCGATGCAACGAAACTTTTGGATTTCGTAACCGTAGCCTTGGCTCGCGGCAAAGGATTTAGCGTTTTTCTTTTCGCCGTCGAGGATGCGTGCGTTTCCAGACGCGGATCGGCTCGCGTTGGAATTAAGATTCTCGGTAACACGCGGAATCGAGACGTCGCGAGACGATTTCGGCGGGGCAATCGATCGGACGCTCGAGGCTGGCAGACGCGAAGCGTTCCGCTCGAGCCTCGAGATAAGCGACGCGCAAGGGAACGCGCATTCGGGAGAAAGAATGCGACGGGCAAATATTGTCCCGCGCGCTTATCGCGATCGCGCAATGTCACGCGCGCACGCGCAGCCCACGCGCGTTGACCCAAATGTGCTCGAGCTCGTCTAGACGCGCGAGGAGGAGCCTCTCCTCCTCCGAACGCAATTTTCGAAGCCCGCCGCGGATAACGGTAAAGCCGCGAAGGAGATAATAGCCGAGCGCACAATTTGCCAGAGTCGCGCGCGACCACAAAAGCCCGTTTCCCGTCCGGTCTTTCTCTCTGTCGCCGCCGCTCCTTCTTCTTTTCGGGCTGCTTCTTTTTTTTCCTTCTCTTTCTTGTTTTCCCGTCCGCTCGCTCGCGGAAGATTGAGATGTCTTCGGAGCACGCCAGGTATCGACGCGCGCGGCGCTGCCGCCGCTGGAGCTTCGAAGCTTCGTTTTCGCCGCTCCCGATCGCAATGGACACACTCGGCATATCCGACGCGACGAAGCCCCCGCCGAACGCCTAAAAGTCGAGTCGAGCACTCTAGAACCCAGAGGAACCCAGGGGAACCGTGGAAATTCAAATTATATCTCGCGCGCGAAACGAGCACTATCATGCGGGCCCGCCGTCCTAGATATTTTTCACCGCACGCGCGTGCGCGCGCATGGGGGCATTTGCGCGCCGGGATGATAAGGCGGGACGAAACCTCAAACGGTCGATTTATACGCGGCGAGCAGCAGCTGCTTTAGGGCGCCCCCGAAAAATGTCAACCGCGAATTCGTATTTACATTATGTTATGTTATGTAGGTCGCCGTTTCGAAGCGCTTGTTAACTAAAGCAGTTTCGCCAGTTGAGGGCTGCGGACGTGCTCGCCCTCTCTTTATCGTCGTCTTCCCGGTTGCTCGCCGCTTAGAGGAGACGGCATTGGAGGCTCTCCCTTTCAAGTTTCAGCGGCGCTGTCGCTCGTCGCCGGCTCAGCGAGCAGCCAGCGGTGTATTCCGAAAATCGGAGCCGAGCTACAAAATCGCCGCTCCAAGTGAAAATGTAAAAATAGCTCGGTAATAGCATCGCCGAGCGATCTATTTTGGGAAGCGCGCGCGTGGATATAGGCAATATTTATATCGAGGAGCGGTGCGCGAACAACAAACGCGCGTAACCGAGGCCCAGCTGAGATTCGTCGGTGAAAAGGGGGCGAAAACCTACGGGCGGCGCATCGACGGCGGAGCCTCGGTATTTCCAGCTCTCTCCGAAAATGCAGCGGACGCGAGAGCAATAAACAGCGAGAAAACAAATAGACTCGCGCTTGGCGAGGTCAATAAAATGTATTGGTTCTTTGACTTGTGGCGCGTCTTTGTGTGCCTGCCCCCTTCCGTCGGCGTACAAGAGCGTTGCACACCTCGTTGCGCACCTCCCACCCGCGCATCTTTCTCTCCCTCTGTCGTCGTCGGCGCCGAAGCCAACTACGCGGCTGGAAGCCAGTTACGGTCGAGCGTTCGAGTGGCACGCGCGTCGCCGCGACGGGAACCGGAGTGCGCCGCGCGCCTCGCGAGCACGATGACCGAGTAGCCAGTGCGACAGTGCCTCGTCCGCGCGCGCGCGCTTCTAGGATGCTGAATTTAGGAGCCTACAACTTGCTGGCCAGTATCAACAGCATGGTGTTCGGCAGTAACAAGTTCCACGTCAAGAGGTTCGTCTCGCTTTTGCTTGGCCACGCGGCGGCCGCGCGATCGATTAACAATCGGCAGAGGCGCGAAAGTCCATAACGAGATTATAACAGTAGCCGGCCGCGCGGCTTCGAAAATGAAAGGAGAGAAGCGTTATAAGTACAAAGGAGAGCAAGGTGCCTTCTTCTTCTTCTTCTTCTTCTTCTTCTTTTTCTTCTTCTTCTTTCTTGCCTCGCTCGTCACGCTCGGCCAGTGTGGACAATCGACAACTACGGTCCAATTGTTTTCCATCCTGGCGAACCGCTATTGTCCGTAAAAATGGCGCCGCCGCGCACTCTTTTTTTTCCTCTCTCCCCCTTTTCGCCGCTTATCTGCTACATGCGTACACGCACTTTGCTTCTTTTCTCCTTCGCCTTCCGTGTCCTTTGTTTGTCCCGACCATTAGGTTTTACAGCGCGCAGCAATTGGCTAAAGAGGAAAAAACAGAATCGGCCTGTACTGTTAGGTATAGATTGTGTTTTTGCGCGACGGCGCTGGATATTGATTATGGCTCTATTGTTTACAATTGCTAGCTTTGTTTGAGGAGCCTCTCGAGGTGCTGGAGGTGCTCGAGGTGCTCGAGGTGCTCGAGGTCCTCGAGGTGCTAATGGACATCGCAAACCTGTTAGAATTAGTACTGCGCCTCGATCTTGATAGATGGCGTCGACCAATGACGACTTTTTAGAGGAATTACTGTCCAACAGCGTCAAACATTTTGTTGCCGTAGATGCCATTTTGCGTTGTTCGAAGATACGGCTTTTCTGCCTATAATAGCACTATCTTTTTCCAACCTTTGCAACTCAAGCCGTAACATCTACCATTCCAATCAATTGGTATTTCGCGCACCTGTCTATTTTGTTTGCACACTTGATTAAAGCGTCGAGTGGCGAAAGAAAACGATGCTACACGCATAACACACTTCAAAAAGCAACAATTGATCATTTTTCGTTAGCTGCTTTCGCACATCGGTGCAGCGTCTCAAGGTCTTCCCTTCGCAAAAGCATCGTAAAAAGAGAAAAGAAGCATCGTTGAAAAAGCGAGCGGCGTTATTTCAATCATCAATTATTTGAGCGTTTGCTTCGTCAGAAATACTTGGTGAATTTAGTAATCGCACGTCGTTAAAGAAGAATAAGAAGAAGAAGAAGAAGAAGAAGAAGAAGAAGAAAAGAATGTAGCAAAAAATTTTTCCAATTAATATTTCCGCTGCTCGATGTACAATGTAAAGATACCGCGCACCGATGTGTGGCAGTCTTTGACGTCTTTCGACGTCTAAACTTAGCCGACTTCGTGTATAGCAGGAGTAACTTGATCGCTGCGTGTAATTGGCTTAGCGGGCGTGCAATCTAATTTGCCTCTCTCGCCGTAGCTTGGAAAAACCAATCGGTTCCGGGCTTCCTTTCACCGAATTCAATTAGAATCGCCGACTACTGCCATTGTATCTGGCTGCGACTTATCAATCAAACTTTGAAAGATAGAGAGTTTCGATTTTCACGCGCGCTCGTACATCATCGATTGATGTATCGACAAGCAATTTGCAAAGGAGAAACATCAGTTTGAGTGGAGATTTATCGTTCGTCAGCTTTTGTTTTCAGCTCTCAGTGAAAATGGGGAAAGAAAAAGTTCGCGGAATGTCAATCCCAACGAAAGAAAACTCAATTCGACGACAACTCTCGTTGGATTTTCTCAAACAGCCTTCGATCATTGAAAGTTGTTGTCGCTCTAGAAAAAGCTAAAATAGGCCATCTCGTTCGAGTTTCGATTGTACCTGTACAATCGAACGCGTAATCTCGCGGCGTGTTTTTTTTTTTTATTTACTTACGGGAACACATTAAATTTTTCTTACAAACGCTTTCGCACCTTAAAAATCTAATAATAATAGAGAAGTGTACTTTTTCGAGGCAAGACAGCGTGTACAATGCCTATGTAGATTTAACGGATAAAGCAATTGAAGATGGGAGAGAAAACGATGCTAGTGGAACAAAAAGCATATTCGCTCATTAAAACCGTCACAGAAAGCGGAAGTCATGTATGTACAACGCGCGATTCATACTCCGGTTATCAGTCCAATATCTCAGTCCGCGAACTGTAAGAAGCCCTCGCGAGGAAGATTAATCACCGCGAAATTACTCGACAAACATCCGTCCCTCGGGGATCACCGAATCGCTCGCTGGACGACCATCCTCTTCGTGTAAAACGGAATCGCAATCGGCGCCACGGTAAAACGAACAAAATAGGCACACGCTGATTGCCCACTTTACAAGCAGCTGCTCGTAAGATAGTGATAAACTGTGGCATACGGGCCGCGCGCGACTCTTTTTTTTCCCACGTTCGGCTCACCGGAAGTTCGTAAAAAAGCAAAGAAAAGAGAGAGAGAGAGAGAGAGAGAGAGAAACGCGTTTGACGCGTGTCCCGATCAAGTATCGATCGATCGACGCCTCCACGCCGACGCGCATTTTTCCTCGAGTAAGAAAGAAAAAAACAAACCAGGTTATTCGCACGATCGGCTCACTTCTGTGCGCGCGCGCGTACGCTTGGCATTAGCCTCGCGTCGTTTTACGTTTTTCCTCTTCTTCACGAATTTCACGCTGCGTCCTTATTTTAGTCACACGCGCGCGCGTACATTATCGCTCTAAGAAAGTCGCTCGTTCCGTACGTCCGAGCAAAGTCCGAACCGTAGCGGATGTATTATGCAAGTTCGCAGACGGTGAGTGACTTGTCGACGGAGGGCTGTTTGAAGAGCTTCCGAGAGCTTTTATATACATTGACGACTATACTAGTTTTTCAGTGGAAGTCAACGTATAGACTTTTGGGAACAGTTAACGAGCTTACGTTGCATGGAAAAATACACTCGCATCGCACGACTATATAATTTAAAGCAATCAAAGGCACACGAAAACACATGTTAAAATATAAAGAGAGAATTAATTTTTGCTTTTATTTTTCTCACAAGCCGCAAACAGTTCCGCGTAAGAATAACGTAAATTGAATAAAATTAAGATTTCGATCACGTTACCTTGAACATTTTTCCGACATGAATGCAAGAAAGTTTTTTTCGCGTATACCTGTTTTGCCATCAGGCTTCTTTTAGTCCTCCCGTACATCCACATTTATATTTTTTTCCTCTTGAATTTCAGCGGACGAACGAAACAATCGGGAAACTGAAAATTGCCCTTCGCTATTGCATAACCAAAGGAAAGAACAAAAAGACACAACAAAGTTGGCTCGCGCGCGATCCGCAACTTTCCTTCACGACCGACATCGGCGAGAAAAAAAAACAACACGACTCCCGATATGTGTGCAGAGCGGAAGTCCGCTTATAAATCGTGTGCGCGGAGGGATTTTGAAGAGCGCCTTTAGGTATACGTGGATAAGGAAACAAAATGAAGCACGTTTCCGTACTTGGAACGTGACGGCGTAAAACTCGTTGTCGAGCAGTCGAATAACCCTCCGGAAAGAAGGAAAAGCTCGCGAGCCTTATGCTTCGAAACGTTTGCTGCTTCTGCAAATGTTCATTGTTGTCGTCAAAGTAGAACGACCGACTGGATTTTCGCGCGTATCAAATGTCTGCAGAGTCGACAATTAGTAATATTACTTGGGGCAACGAGAAGGTAATAAACCTAGTTCTTTCTGTTTTTCCGTTGTTCGTTTGCGAGGAGTTTCACTGCTCGAATTGATCGGGTCGAGGCCGTTTTCTACAAATCTCTCGTTGCCGTATTACCGCGCAGGAACATGCGCCATGAAGCATCCCTAATGGGCGTTAATGGGAATCCCCTGTAGCTTCGTACACCGAACACGCGCCGCTCCGCGAGGAAGTGACTTGAGCAATCTCCGATTTTCACACTCGTTGGTGGTGTTGTTTCTATTTGTTCGCTTCTCCGTTGACAGCGCGGAGAAGGCGCTGACTACTGGAGACAAATTTGGCTGCCAGCCGAAGGTCTCGTGAAAGAATTAGGACTTGTCGTGAGCGAGTGATCAGCTCGAGGCCGCAAAGATAACTAATTCTTCCCCCTCCGAAGCCTTCGTAAGCCGTCGCGTACGGCAATGAAGTTTCCTGTTCGAGCAATTTTCCAGCTGCGTTACGCGCACTAGGCGCGTCTTTTATTATTCAGCGTAGGCATCGCGACTAAGAAAGGAACTGCATGCGTTTCTCGCTGCGTCGTACGTGCACGGAATGTCCCACGCCTCGCGGATTTCGGGAGAGAGAAGGACTTTTTTTTTCTTCTCTCGTTTTACGTGACGACGCTCAAACGAGATGCATTTCATACGCTTCGAGTCTTCGCGCACAATGCGTGCACTATCTGCAGATGTTCGCAATTATATATGGAAGAGAGAGAGAGAATATCGCGACAAACGATTCCTTTGTTGAGCTGCTTCTGCTGCTGCTTATCGCCGGAGGTTATCGCTATCAATTACATGTCATTAATGTCGATCGTCTGACTACTTCGTTCAGTCTCCTTTTTCATACGTCTTATTTCGGTGCTCGTACCAAGAGAAAACTAAAGACCGCATCCCTCGATCGACAATTTTGTCCCATGCGGACGACCGTCGGCCCTCGAAAAAACCACTGGCGATCTTTCCGACGAAGCCTTGCCTTCTAATGAAAAATATCACGCCAATAATAAGCCACTCGACGAAACGTCAATCCCGCAACACATCCAATGACTCAGAAAACTGTAAATAAACCGGCCGATAAACGCACTTCGATGAGCTCCTTGCTGTTTTTATTTCAGGAGCCAATCAAAGGCCTCGTACTTGGCGTATCGTCGGGAGCGTGGAGCACCGGACAGCGAAGGCAGCTACAAGCGCACAATGTCGCCGAATGCACGTCTCGACGATCCGGTGCTCCTCAAAGTCACGCAACACAATCCGCCGCCACTCATCATCAACAATAACCACAATAACAACAGTCAGTCGAGGTATCATCATCGCCACGAGCTGTCCAAATCGCAAAGTTCCGATGCGTTGAGCAATGTGAATGGACATCGAATCGACGATCATTTCTCGAGGAAATCGCTGCATAACGTCAGCAATACGGAGGCCATCGGTGAGAAACGAGCCGGCGAGAGGCTGTCGCCGCAGAGCGTGGAAGTGCTGAACGATCGTAACAGACAACTCGAGAGGGAACGACGGAAATTAGCCGCCAGCTGCGAGCCACCTGCCCAGACGAAGTTCGTCGAGGAATTTTATCGCGAGAGCGGTGTCACGACGATCGAGATGACCTCGCAGAATGTCGAATTGCTGAATAGGAGGAATGTCGCTGAGAAACAGAGGATCGTCGCGGAGGCTCGAAGGTTCGTCATGTTTGTTTTATTCTCTTGCCTCGATATTTAATCTTTCTTTCTTTCTGCCTTGTTGGCTTCACTACCAATTGTGCGATAACATTTTTTGATAACACACATTACTGGCTTCCAAAAGATATCTCGCATCGCAGCGTTTGTCTAATATATGTTTTACGTGGTCTACAAACTTTTCTTTTCTTCAATTGGCATACAAGTGAGATTTTATGTAAGTCCACGTGCGGTATTTACTTTTGTTACTTTCTTATGAATTGTTGCCCTAATCTTCCTGAACGACATGTTTCTGACTCGAAAGAAAAGAAAATGAAATGGACTCGTAGAAAACTTGAAATTCTATCTTCGAGGATGACTATCCGAAATTTCACATGAATAGAATCTTCAAGGAAGGGGTCACGCTGAAAGAAAATTGAAAATTCGGTTGGTTTCAAAGGCAATTAATTCAGTAACACACGATTTTTGACGGTCACGTCTAGTTGACTTGACGAGAAATCGCACTGGTTATTTTTGCGCAAATATTGTCTATTATCGCGTAACTCGCGCGACGGACATTCGTCTTGTGAAGTAAGCGCGCGGCATGTAATCGTTCAGCAAATACACTTTTTCCCCGCGCATTATTGCTCCAAATGAAATGTGTTTTTGAATGTCGACACCTTCTCGGACGGTCGCGCGAACGCGGGGAAGAGGGAAGAAAAAGAAACCGGTTCTGTCGGTTCCTGAACCGTTTTAATAGGCGATGTTAATCTTCAAATTGTATCTTTCCTTCGACACTTGTATTTCACGCCTCTTTTTTCGGAAATCTAGCTCACACTTTGAAGTCAGCTTTTATTTTGTACGAGAAAAAAAGTGTTTTTTCCGTACGACATTAGTGGTTTTTACGAACGAAAGCTTCATTCGTTTAACTCATCTTCAGCTTATTACACTTGAAGAATGAAACTTGAACTGATTTGCTTTGAAGTCCAAATACTAATCAGTTTTTAGGTCAGCTATCCAAAGTGAAAGCGTCATCGCAATAGTCTTCAACTATTAATAATAGCTCACAACATCGGTAACATACTAATGAAAAGCAACACAACTATTATTAACCTCCATTCACTGGCATGACAATTACGCATCGTCGTAATAATCGTCAACATTGAGAAACGAAAAACTTGACAAATGGAATCGTTTGCAGTCCAAGCTCGATCTCGCCAAAGTTTAGAGAATCGACGCCGTCGCCAAGCACGCCAGCCACAGGAACAGCGGCGACGTCACCGTCACCGTCGGAACGCAAAATCTCGAGTCCAGCGCAAACCGAACAAACCGGCTCGAATTGGGATCGCAAAAGTACGAGCAGCAGCAGCAGCAGCAGCAGCAGTATTAGCTCGTCCAACCCGTCATCCCCGATACGAACTTCGCCACCGTCGAGAACGTCGCCGACGATCGAAGGACTGACCTTTATACAACGTACCGAAATTATGCTCAGGGTCAATGCCACGACGAACGACGTTGCCTCGCAGACCGAGGAGTTGGAAGAGAAGAAGGGCGCGGAACTCGAGAGTCTGGCCAAGCCCAGGAAGAAGCTTCAGGAGGAGATCGAGTGCGAGGAACTCAGTCGGGATCTGGCGAATCAGCTGGGTCCCAACGACAAACTCTTGCCCATCTTAGGTGAGTTTGCTTATTGCTCGTATTGGATCGGCGCTGATTTTTGCGAACAAACTAATTGGAACATTCGCGGAAGTTGTAACTTGGAGCAACGCGCGGCCAAATAAGTGCAGATTTAATTAGCTCCGGTCGCGATTTATGTGTCGGAAAAATTAGCCACCCTTTTTTCCACGATTGCGCCATACATCACGCTCATTTCAAATAAACATAAACCTTATGAAACGATATGATCGATGCAGTTGCGGGATTTCTCGAGAACCAGTATCCGACTCAATTAACTTTTCATACCAATAATTCAGCTGCCGGCAGAGAGCAAGACTAGTTTTTCATCCAAGTACGAAAAAAGTAAGGAATTCTTGTCCCTTCGTTGGAAAAAGTTTTCAGGCTAATTATCTATCTCGCGAGAGGAATAATAATGCCACGTCGATGCCGCGAAAGACCCTTTTTTCACGTGTGGCTTCTTCGGCAAACCTATAAAAATGTAATACACCGAGTGTACGGGCGAGAAGGTTAACGGCACGTCTTGGCATTATGAAGTCCGACGACCTCGATCTTCCGCGAGCTTCTTTTTGGTTGCGACACATTGTTCGCAGATTTTGTCGCGACTATGTGTTTTAATTGAGTATGATTCATCTATCTTGTTTATATAACATCGCGAGGGACGGATACTTCCGCAAAACAAAAAAAAGCGCACAATACCGAATCAAACGAACGACACGATGCTGTCGTAAATAACGCGCGTGATATTTTTTCTCTCGAAGCGTAATAAAGCTGTTAATGCCAATAGTGACGTTTTACGACTTTAGGGATATAATGCGGAGAGAGAAGGAACACGAACGCGCACGACGCTCGCGCGCGATAAAAGTTTAAGGCCTTTAATAAAGCATTCTTTCTTACAAAGCCACTGTCACAATTTGCCAAACGAGATTAGAAATCAGGTCGCGCGGCGCTGCACAACCTGGCGCTCGTTGCGCAATCGCGCGCTCGATTTTCGCATTCCCAATATTCCATTGTGCTGTCGTTTTCCCTTGCAGTTCCAGTGCCGGAGCACAAAAAGTCAACGGACTACGTGGTCGATTTGTTCAGGGTTGAGGCGGCGCTGCAAGCACGGCCAAGACCACGGCTGTCCATCGAGGATCCGACGACGCTGCTGGTGGACGCCTCGGAGAACGAGTCCGAGTACGACAAGAAGTAAGTTGGAGGCGCGACGAACTATCCGAAAACCTCGCCAAACGCGATTGATTAGCGCGTCGGGCGCTCGCGAGGAATGCGCCGCGCTCTCGCGATCCCTCGTTGCATTTACGACGCGGGCGCTAAACATCTGCAAAGTACATGATCGAGGAAGCTCCTCGGCGCGATAAAACGCTCGGACGAGGAATTCCGCGGCAACAAAGAGCGCGCGGCCGAAAGATTACAAGCTGCGCGCCGAGGAGGCGTTTTACTCCCCCGAATGAACTTTCGAAAATTCCGCAAAAAGCTCTTTCTCCCCTTACACGGCCTGCGAAGACGATTGCGGCCAAACGAAAAATTCGTATAGTCGCGACGATAAAACGATATAAGGAAACGGCTTTACGACCGCTCGTTCGCTCGTCCGTCGTCGGCATGATTGAAGCAAGTGGAACGCACAGCCGACTTTGCGCGCGTGTGCACAGTTGTTACGAACGCGCTGCGCAGACGCGCGTTTATATGGTGATGCGCATATATGCACCGATTATAAAATTGAATGGCAGACGCAACGTTTGCGACACGGATGCATGTTAATTTTCATTTTTCAAGCCGGGAAAACGAAAGCTAAAGCTCCGCTCGCTTGCCGGACCTCGAATACGAACGAGACAAAAGTCACTTGGTACTTCGCGCCTCGACCTTCGGCTCGTTATACTCCCTCGACGAAGAGAAGAAAACAAGAAACGAGCGAAAGGTTCGATCGCGAGCATGACGATTCAAAAAGACACACACACAACGCTCCAGATTCTTTTTCATTCGCAATAATAAAGACGGCGGCGGAGGGGGAGGTGGGAGGCCGTGGTACTTGGCGCGGCGGCGTGATACACCTTTCACGCGCGCTAACCCCCGCGTCGAGAGCGCCAACGACTGCCGGAGGAGAAAGTCGTGTGCAGGAGGCTTTAATACTTACGCAAGCGTAACCATAAATGATGTTGTCAAGAGAGCTAGAGTCGCCTTCGCACACACGCGCAGACACGCAACGCGCCATTGTTGCTTTTAGCTCTCTTTTCTTATGGATCACAGTAGCTTAGAAACGGCCATTCATGCAGCACGCACAAGCCTGCGCATAGGAGCAAGTCCGTCTTCGCCCATTTTTTTATTTTCACATTTGAGGAATATGTAAGGATTTCACTTGTGCCTTTGGATTGGTGTTGGAGGTGATAATACATTGATTAGAGCATTAGCTAACACTATTAACACACTTATCCTTCGTATGAGTAATTTACTAATTTCTCGTTCGATATTTTTTTTCACAATCATTTCTTTTCAAAGTATTTCGACGTACGTACAGGAGATTGGCCATATGGTAAAAAATGTCGACTAACGCTGCAATAATCCCCCCATAAGTGAACAAGTTTCCTCAAACGCATTGAAATATTAACTCTCGACGACTGTCATGTTGTAACGCGCTGTAACAAAGTTGACCAAAAAAGTTTATCGACGTTACGAAATTCTACGCGTTGGCGCGTATAAATGCAAATTCTGTAAGAGCGCCTTTCGAAAATATACAGCGATCCTGATGTGATAATAAAGAGGGTGGCGCGTCGGTACGCGAGCATCGTAATCGCGCTGACAAAGATACTTTAGCGAGGGTTTGCCGAGTCTAAATTCCGAGAGATGTGCATCGCAGCGGTGCCTAGCTGTTCGTCGATTGGACGCTCACGCGCCGATGTAAAAAACGCTCCGAATCACCGAGAGAGCAGCGGGCTCGGTCGTTAATTGCTGTTTACGGCACGCAAAATCAGCACGAAAACGAGATTTCGAGGATGTACAGTTAGGATCGCGCGGACAATGCGCGCAACCTCGATTTTCTACAAAGGGCTGAAAAACCCGTTAGCCGCGCGCGTGCACGCGTCTTCGATAAGTCATCAATGCGAACGCGTTGACGTAACGTAACGACTTGTGCGCGAGGGGACTTGTTTTCAAAATAACATCGTGCCGCTTTCCTTTGCTGTGCAATTGCCCGGCTACTGCCGATGATTTCAGAGTAGAGAGACCGCGAGGTAACCATTGACCACTCGAGTGGCTTTTAATTTTTCTTTTGCGATGGATTTCCTCTTGGTTGCAATTTTTTTTTTTTTTTTTCAGTTTTCCTTTTCTCAGAAGGACATAATTAACCGTGATAGATGAAGATGCAAATCGGATAGTACTGTTATCGACTCGAAAAAGAAGTACAGTGTCAGTGCAAATCGAGCCGCTATCAAAGATATTTGGATTTTGAAAATGAAGAAATAGAGATCGGAAAGTCTATTTTTTGCTCTCGTTGCAAATGCACGATAGGATTCTTGGATAACGGCAATTATGCAGATAGAGTCACGAGGCGTACTTGGGCTAAAAATGTCCGTTTGCTAATCCCCCGAAACTGCGCTTCGCCAAGAGTAGCGCGCGTCTCATGGAATAATAAAATCGCGTGCAGAGTGAAAGTGTGCCAAACTTTTTCTCATGCATAATAACGCTCCGTTTCTGTTTGCAGGATCGACTCGATACCGTCGTCGCCAGTGACACCGTCAACGCCATCGGCAACGGACTCGACGACGAGCAACGGTCCGCTTTCGGCGAGTTCCGTTTACTTCACCACGTCCGAGAGCAAGGCGCGCTTCCTCACCAGATACTCGCAGGATGTCACGCCACCAGTCGTCGACGCCACCACGCCCGACAGCCTCGACCTTCGCCAGAAGAAGGTAAATTTGTATGCGCGGAGTAGCCCATCGACACTGACTTTTTTTCGACGTAGGAAGTGTCAAGCGGTTCGACACCTTTTTTTCCATAAAGACAACTCGTAAAAAAAGTAGGCACTTGGTCTCGAGTGCAATTGAAGAAAGTAGAGCAACGCACAATCTGAAAAAGAAAAAACCGAGTAAAGAGTTATTGGGTTGACAGTGGTGAGTCAGCGACCGAAGAATGCGCTCTAAAAGGCGGCTATTAAAATTCATTACTCCGACTGATTGAATACGCGCGCGCAGGGGAATAGGCGCCTATAGCAGCGTTACGCTGTCAATGTCAGCTCTTCTCTGTCGACGCCGCCTGAGCTCCGTTTAATAAGAACGAGCTGTTTCGCTCGGTCCTTGAATCGAGCTGAATCGAGCGAAAATTTGAATTATTCACAGCTCTCCGTCGGCTCGCAATATTTCACTTTGTTGACGACGGGTGTGCTTGATTGAAGGAGGAGCTGATGGTGCGACTGGACAAGAAGCTCGTGGTGCTGCGCGCCGAGCAAGAGGCAGTCCGCGAGGAAGGCGACGTGAACGAGGCGCTCGGGGCGCGAGTGGCCGCGCGAGTCGCCGCCGTCGCTCGGCCCGCCGAAGCCTCCAAGTATCGGCTGCACGTCGAGGAAGTCGGCAAGATCACGAGCCTGCTGCTCGGGCTCAGCGGTCGACTTGCCAGGGCTGAAAATGCCCTCTACGGCATGCCCGCCGATCACCCCGAACGGGTGAGTGCGAATGCTCCGCGCACGTGCGATGCCTTGTGAATCGCGGCTTATGAGTCAGAGTTCGCTTTTCCGCGGCTCTTCGATTAAAATTCTTTAGAAAGTGATGGACCGTTCGGAAAATGGAGCCTCGCTTGATTAACGTATTAAATTCATTTATAGATCCAACACGCGCGTCGACGCCAGTAATCTTAGTCATCTTGTTTTCGCGTGGAAAGAGCAAGAGGTATTACACAAGAAACGCGCGCGTCGAGTGTTTTACAATGTTTGCGAGTAGTGCTGACGTATCGTATAAAGTCTCCTCTTCGAGGCGCACGTTCAACTTGTTCCGACATCGAAACGCCGAAACGCCACGTCGCGCAAGCCTTGCTCCGACATTCTCACGCGGCTAACGAGTGCTGTCCGTTTTTTCGCAGAAAATTCTCGAATCCAAGCGCGACAAGCTGATCGAGCAGCTGGAGGAGGCCAAGAACCTCAAGGGTAACATCGACCGACGCAGCGTGAGCGTGTCGGGGATACTTGCCAAGTACCTGAGCGACGAGGAATACGCGGATTACCAGCATTTCATCAATATGAAGGCGAAACTCATAGTGGACGGTCGGGAGATCCAGGACAAGGTGAAGCTCGGCGAAGAGCAACTGGCTGCGCTCAAAGAGGCCATCGACCTGTAGCCAACTTCTGTCTTCACCTTTTACTATCGCTAGTCCTTTTTTTGTATACACTTTGTAAATAACTTTTGAGGCAGGACTCGTTGTGGTCCATCCACCCTCAAACGAGAGTAAGAGAGAGGGCAACTTTTGATTAATTTATTGAGTTAACGCAATCGTTTCTTTCGCTCTTCTATGTTTGTGTATCGGCAGTGCAATAGTTGTATGCGCGACGGCACTTGTGATACGGCGACGCTTGTAAATAGGGACAATCCATTTATGTTTTTAGATTATGCAGCTGCACTGCCAAGCGGCAGATTGCGTAAACTTTCTTTTTTTTTTCTCTTTCATCCCTAATTCATTTTTTTTAACCCGGATATCCTAGGGATTCCGTAGACGCTTGTGATCTTATTTACTCTGTGAATGTATTATATAAAGCTATATATAAATAGTTAGGAAGACGTGCATGGAATCATCGAGACAATTTCCTTTTTTTTTCCTGGAAGTGCGGCGAGGGAAAGCTAATTTTATGCCATGGTTTCGATTATTATTATTATTATTATTATTATTATTATTATTATTATTATTATTATTATTATTATTATTATTTGTTTTAAACTCTCTTTGGTTCGGGCGATTGTTTGCGAAAGCGTTCGCCAAGGATCGAAGACGAGATTTACTTTTTCTCTTCCTTTTACGTTTCGTGCCAAACGGTTCTCCGGACTTTTGCAGATTTGGTAATGCGATATTTACCAACGTCATCAAAAGATTCGTGATGGATCGCGTGATGGACCGAACGACGAAATAGATAATTGGACGTTTTCCGCTGATATTTTTCTTTTATTCGAGATAATTTACCGAACGAGAGTGTACTTAAGTTTCGCGAATCGCGGAAGAAAAAGCATTAGAAAACGAAGAGTACTTTTTGGTTCGTGCGACGCAAGCACTTTCGAAGACTGAACTGTACGGCGCCAGGCATACCATTTTCGCGGTTATAAATAGTCAATATTCTGTTCCTCGATTTTCCTCTTTTTGACGCCTGCCAAGCAGGATGGCGAATAGCGTTCTCATACTTTCATTTTTTCCTCTCCTTCTCTTTTCTCTTCTTGTCGAAACTTCTTGATCTTCCATGCGTTTAACGTTGTAGCTCGCAAAACTAAGTTGTGTCTTAAATGCAAAAAAGTGAACGAGAGTTATTGTAAATAAATTAGCGAAACAATGGTGCTCCGGAAAGTAGAATGTTTATCTTTTCCATTTTTCGTCTATGCTTCGCAATGAAACATCGCGAGATGGAATTCGAATGGAAAGAATGAGATATTATACGAGAGCGCGAGTATAAGAGAGAGTAGAAGAATGAAAAAAACTTTTTTTTCAACACTAAAAAAATGATGTTAGTTCGTTAATGTAATCGTTAATATTTAATTGTAACCCACAGACACACAAACACGACAAGCAAACAGACACACCCACTGTAAATATGCGCGACTTTATAATGCAATCAAATAGCGTTTTATATACTTGTGCCTTGTGTGAGCGACGGCTTAGTTTGCCAACTGTGTCCTCAGCGATGTACTACATTTTCATTACAATAGCTACTTTCTGTTGAAACTGCTTGCAATAAAAAGTAACAGATCGTAAATCAATACAAATTTGTTAATCCCGACTTGTAATGTTAATATAGTGCAGATTTTTGCAAAAAAACAAATCCAATTTTTAATAATAAACAGTTGCTTTGCATAAAATTATGAGATTATTTTATTACTGAACCTTTTGTCAAATGATGACCTGCTGAAGATCAGGAGAAAGTTTCTTTGAATAGCAGAATATATATTATGAGTCGTTGACCAGAAAGTGCAGGAATCTGTTTTGCTGATAGATGGTACGACTAGTTTTACTTGTCGCGATATATATTCAGCTCTTGAAGTTCAAGTGTAGACCTACAGATGTTAGTTTATAATAAAAAAATTTAATTTAAACTTTTTTACTTAATTGACGCGTGTAGTTTAAAGATTGCCTATATTGCAGTTTCATAAACAGAAGCAGTTTATCAATTTTTCCGGTGTTCTATACGCATATAAAATTCATATACTACAAACACGTAAAAATTATTTCGTATATAATTTGATAACTATATTTTTTCAATAATAAACGTGAAATTTATATACATGTATATAATTATCAACATAAATAGTCAATGTGTTCAAAATGAAGCTGGAAATCCATTTGCTGAAAATAAATTTAACGTGAAATAAGTTCAATACTTTGTGCAGTGTGGAATATGTATAAAAAAATTGATAAATTTATAGAGTAAACCAACGTAAGATAAAAATAAAATTTCACCTTTATTTGCATTTTATTAATTTCTCGCAGAACAAAAGGAACCTCAAATTAAATAAATAAATACACTTTACAAGATATGTTATTCAAACAAACTAATAGGTGAAGAATTTCGTTTTTATTGTGAAAAATAAACAATGAAACGTTAATCAATTTCTCGATTCACACAAATCGTTAATTTGCCAATAATGGTGATGTATATGGACTGCAACGTATGGCGTACATATGTGCGTGCTCTAGTTTTTTTTAGAGCAACGTGCACCTGACGCGTAAAGAAAAAAGTTCAGTATTTAGGTTACGTACTTCGTGAATGCTATTGTAAAAAAAATTGAATTTTTACGATCTCACGAATAAAAATGTGAATTCAGTGAAGTGTACTTGTATTTTTTTTATTGACGTTCACTAATACGTTACAAAATAAACGTTAGATATAAATTAATACTTCACGCTAGGTGGTTTACTTATTTTTAATATCATTTCAATCCATAATTCCATAATAAAAAGCTTTCACTTGTGTACTTCAATATGCCATTATATAATTAAAAAATTACGTCATTGTAATTAGAACATACATTAAATAATTGAAAAAATGATTGTAATAAAATCAATTTGAATAACATAAATCAATATAACATTTTTATTCTTTTGTAGATTGGAAAAAATTAGCAGTGACAGTTATAATTTTTTTCTATTATAATTATTTTAATTCTTTCAAAGCAATTTAAAAAATTCCCTCTTGATAAAAAAATATGGTCATTGTTATATTTAGCCAACTTTATCGAAGTGACTAATATAGAGACAAGATTCAATCCATTTTCAATGAACTGCGATTTGTCATGAAAAATCCATTGATTAAATTTGTTCAACAAGTCACCTACAGTGAATTTGAAATAATCCCTCTGATCGATCCAATATTTAAGTCTGTTGAAAAATCTATAGCTATCTGTATCTCTATCTGTAGATAATCGTAGGATACATTTTACTCGTCAAACATATAATTCTCGAAAACAAACTACTCAAATCGACGGTCAAAGAGATATACGGAAACTTGTTGGATATGGCAAGCTATAACTTTATATTGTTACACTCGATCGATTATAATAAATAATACAACTTGTTATAAAAGGAATCAAACGTGTTTTTTAATACACAAAACAGGTTAAGCGTTTTGTATCTCATATCGATTACGAGATTCAACTATGCTAACAAAACAACAGTCGAAGCGAACAACTAAATTAACTAGCAATGTTTTTATTCTTTTTACGTTCGATATCAAGGGAGCAACTCATAACAATATTGTATAATGATTAATCAGACTGAGTTATAGCAATTTCATTTTTATGATAACCCAGTTATCGTCCACAAAACTGTCCGTAGTTCGATTGTAGTCTTGTTATTATATATGTATTTTAGGTCATGTGTAGACAGTATTGATTTCTTTGAAACGAATTTCGTAATAGATATTCATTACTTATATTCTGAACGTTATAATCTTGCGAAGCTCTTAAAATTGAGTAATCTGTGAATTCAAGGTTCAGGATAAACTATGTATTTCATGCAATCAAAGGTAATACGTTGATCAAATATGATGAGCCCAAATAAGACATTAACATGCATGGTGATGTTATTTTTGTAGAAATGATGAAAAGATATAAGGATTAAGCGTTTGTAATCCAATATGTTTGCACTGGAAAATTATGGTTTATTGAGAATTTTAATGAGTCATTTAAAAAATTTTAATTGAGCATAATAATCTTCAGAATTATATTCAAGCCTAATAACATTTAAGCCTGATAATATTCAGAAAGGAATGTTTTATGTAAAGTATTTTACAAGAACTCTGATATTTATAAAAGAATCAACTACATCTCGGAAAACATAGCTGTTGCTATGTACAACTCATGGATCAAAATTATTTCACACAATTACCTGAAAACCACTGATTGATTACGCGTCAAAAGGTAATATGTTATCACTGAAAAACTGAAATACCGAAATAAAAAAATATCATTGTTTTCAGTAAAGAATGAGTATTAAACGCGATGTCTCAGAAAAAAATGATCAGAGCACCGTGGAGCACAATAAGTCGAAAAGCTTATCGCGTTATCAACTTATACAATGACCAACAAAGTCTATAAGAAGATAAGAAACCTTTGGTGAACCAGTCAGTCGCACAATTGTACATGACATTATTACTCGGACATCATGCGGGCGATTTTCTTAACGCTCACTGCCTTGCTAACCTGTGCCGCTGCTTTTAACGAAAGTGAGTTTTTTTTATCCATAAATTGATAGAAAATGCTCCGTGTCATCTTTGGAAAATACAAAAATGATTAAAAATTTGTTTCTTTAAAAAATTTATTAAGATAATGCATGCTAAAATTAAGTGAAATTTGAAATTGAGATAAGTCAAAATTTGTATGACACTATAATTGTAATCTGCTATGAGGATGGTACAAAGGGTGGACGGTTAATTGCAGCACAAAAAAAATTTAAGCTTTTGACAGTTCAGATTCGACAGACAGTCTCACTTCAGAGCTATGATTTATGTAAATAAAAAATCGTGATTTTGATTCAGTCCATCCTTTTTATCATTCATGCTTGCATTTCGTAACATCCTAGAAATAAATCAATACGTAATATTTACATCATTAGAAAAATATCTAAGATATGGATAAGATATTTGTTAAAAAAGTACTTTCCAAGAATGTAAACACAGGCATCCATGCTTTCATTGCAAGTTATTGGTCATATTTATTAATTACAATTTATTTCGTGATCCTAGAAAAAATAGTATGTTACTTTGGCAGCTGGGCAGTGTATCGTCAAGGCAATGGAAAGATTAACATAAATCAAATCGATCCTTTTCTATGTACTCATTTGATTTATACATTTGTCGGTCTGCAAAACGATGGAAGCATAACAGTATTAGATCCATGGGGTGATTTAGGTCCATCCGAACCAAATGGTGGTCTTGACGGCTACAACAAATTCAATCAATTACGTGGTATTAATCCTGATGTCAAAACACTCCTTGCAATAGGCGGATGGAATGAAGGCTCAGACAAATTTTCTAAAGTAGTTTCCAGTCCCATAAAACGAACTATTTTCATAGAAAATATTGTGAAATTTCTAAGGAAGTACGGTTTCGATGGCTTAGATTTTGACTGGGAATATCCAAACCAACGCGGTGGAGTTGAAACTGATAAAGAGAATTACGTGTATCTCTTGAAAGAGTTGAGGGAAAGGTTTGATAAAATAGGATTGATCCTATCGGCTGGCGTTGGTGCAGTCAAACATTCAGCCGAGCAATCTTACATCATTCCCGAGGTCATCAAATACTTGCACTTTGTCAATCTTATGGCGTACGATATGCATGGCGTTTGGGATCAAAAAACTGGAATTAACGCTCCACTTTATGCAGGATCCTGGGAAAGTGGCAATGAAAGGTTTCTCAATGTTGTAAGTATACGATCACCTAATTTCGTGATTGATTAGATTGGGTGTCACTCTTAATGTGGTGATACGATCGAACGTCAAATGTGCTTCCCTGTGATTCGTGAAACTAATCGGCGTCTTTGCTTTGAAGGCAGACGTATCATCACACCATAAGTCGAGTAAACATTATCTCCTTATAAAAGTTATTTCATTAAATATATTTTTATTGCAATTGCTTCAATGTAATAAGATAGTAATCTGTTAATTATCGTTTAGATTTTTATTACATTAAATCTACGATAATTTAACTGTCAAATTTACTTACAGTTTACATAATTCGCGTATACTGAACAACTACCAAACTCAATTGCATTAATACAAATTTAAATGTTGCTATTTATGATTTTTTATAGAACGCCACAGTGCATTATTGGTTATCTCAAGGTGCTCCAGCTGAGAAACTCATTCTCGGTATGCCATTTTACGGTCGAAGTTTTACACTCGACAATCCAGAAAATAACGTAATTGGAGCACCAGCTCACAAGAAAGGTACCAAGGGACCATACACCGGCGAAGATGGATCTTTAGGATATAACGAGATTTGTGAAGCTCAACTTGATGGTGACTGGGATGTGAAATACCAAGAGGAACAGCGAGTTCCGTATACGGTCAAAGGAAGTCAATGGGTTGGATACGACGATCCACAGTAAGTTGGGCGCTATTGTTTGCACTATGATGATCGTGAAATATCATACATTTAATCGATGACTTTATTGCCTACCACATTGTCTTCTGCTGAACTTGATCATCAAATAATCTATTTTTTCACAGATCCATTCAAGAGAAAGCAGAATTTATTAATAAATTTGGACTTGGGGGTGCTGTGGTTTGGAGTATCGAAACAGACGATTTTCACGGCATCTGTGGTGAAAAAAATCCACTTCTCAAAACACTAAATAGAGTACTACGATCCTCCACTCCATACGACAACCACAACCGAAAATCATAGTAATTTTGTGACTTGTACCAGGCCAGGATATATTCGTGATCCATTCGACTGCGCTGTTCAGTACAAATGCATGCCTGATGTTGAAGAGGGATACCAGAAAATTGAATACAAATGTCCTACTGGATTAGTTTTTGATACGATATTGGATATTTGCAATTCACCTCAATCTGTTGACTGTACTGCATGAATTGAAGTTTTTTTTGCAAACTAATATTATTATACTTGCAGCATAATAGCTAAACTGTAACTAATTTTCAATATCTTACTCTGAATATCTGCTTTCGAGGAAATTTTTTTTTTTAAGTTTTCTCTCGGTAACTAACAGACAATCCAATAGTACAAGATACTCATACAACTTGTCGAGTTCTATTGAGATTATCGATTTATTGTGGCAGGAAATAGATAGATATATTTAACGAATACCTTGTAATATTTTCGTACAAAATATCTATAATAAAACAAGTAGCATTACAAACAAACAAACAAATCTGAAAATCTTATGTTACCTGCGAATACACAAGAAAACTTATTTATTGTTAACACACTTTGATGCTTATGTATTCTTGTAATAAATATTTGTACATAAAATTTCTTATACGTGAAAAATCTATTGCAGTAATGCAAGGATTTAAAGCGTGTACTTGATGCCTAACAAAAATTTTTTAAAACAAATGCGTTATGCAAAAGCCAATACAGTTAGAGTTTGCAATGAAATCTACATAAAATAATTGACGTAAAACTATTCAATCAAATATATTATTCTTAAAAATATTTAAAATAGATTATTCTATTCGTTGTTCAAGATTTATATAATGTATTCAGTTACATGATAGCACGTAAAAAAATGTTTCAAAAAGGAAAAAAAGTTATGTGATAAATCGAGGTCATCATTACGGAGAAAACAATAAAATTACATACAGTCAATATCGGTGATCAATAAACACTTGCATCTAAGATGCACGTTAACTTCCTAAATGCGTACGTATACCTGTTAAGATTCTAGCGTTTCACTAGATTTCGAATAACCAAGTGAAGCTGTAAATTATCGAAAAATCAAGTGACTGAACCAAGAAAGTGTGAGTAGCTAGGTTTTCACGTGAACGTTTACCTTGTTTTTGCAATTGCCGCCATTCATAGTGTATGCGGTTAAGGCTGAAGTCACGCTGTATCATGACAGTATATAAAGACAAATAGTGAAGAAGTTTCCGTGTGATGAGTAAACTAAAATTTACCAATCAGTCGTAATAGAGTCATTCGTAATGGTGCCAACAAGTTTCTGGATAGTATCTGTTGCATTGTCAGTCGTTACTGCTTACAATGATAGTGAGTCTTTCTATTTTATTCATAAATCGATAAAAGACACTCGCTAATTTAAGCACGTGATTGATGTTACTGGGTATTTCATTTTTTCTATTATAATTATAGTCGCCTGATTTCTCGCGATATTGTAATTTCTGTTGAATTTTCATTTGTTTACTAGCCTTAGTTGTTTTTCAAATGAATAAAATGTAATTTTAATTTGAAATACGCTTTCTATTGAATTTTAGTAATGTTAATATTTCTTTAAGGTATAATCTTTAAAGTGGAATCAGATTTTTTTCAATATAAAACTAAAGAAAAGAAACCAATGAAATTTTGTAGTACATTAAGAATATTCTTTAACCCCTACGATTTATTAATTTCGTTTCACTTCTTAATAACTTTTTTATATTTCAAAAAAAAACTAAACACTTTAAAAAGTTATTATCAAAGTTTAAAATTAAATTCAGGAATAACGTCAAGTATAGCTATAATTACGTACGGTGTGTTCAATCCCCTTCTCATTCATTACCTGGTTTTCAATAACAATGGGGAATAAACAACTCCTACAAACATTTTACTGATAAACATTGGACATGTTGCTAATTGATTAATTTTACTTGTTACAACCAATTATGCAATTATAATTAATGCAAACAATGCCTTCTTCATTCCAAGAATTCTTTTTAAATTGTGATAAATTATGAATTTGAGTTTTTCTTATGAATTTTAATCATTTTAACGATTGTATGTAATAATAAAATTTTAAAACACAGCCGTAGTGACTGCAATTTGTATATTATACGTCAGTAAATCACATTTTTTTAAATCTTCTAATATATAGGTCGAATGGTATACCATCGTAAGTATAATTATTTTTCATATCAACGTTTAATTTCGCTGAGAGTTAATCGAATTGCTGGTTTATTTTGTGCTGTCAGTTTGAATGAGCAACATTTTTTTATTATTTTTCGGATATATATGGCATACCCAATTAATGTGTTCAACGTTTACATGTAATGATCAAAAAATTATTCCATTGTATCTACATTTTTAAAATTAAATGCTAAACTATTGATTGATTATCTTGTATATATTTACAATTTAGAATAAGATACGAAAATGTACAGATCACTGTTGGTCGCATAGAAAAGTTTAAATTTACAGATGAATTTGTCATTTTTCAATTCTAGGAAATATTCTGTTACTTTGGTAACGGGGCACAACACCGTCAAGGCAATGGCAAAATGAACATAGATCAGATTAACCCACATTTGTGCACACATTTAGTCTACCAATTTATTGGTCTGAGAAGCAATGGAAGTATCGAAGTATTAGATCGATGGAAGTATCGAAGTATTAGATCGATGGAATGATCTAAGTGCTTCCGAACCAGGCGGCAATCTCGATGGATTTGGCAAGTTCAATCGGTTACGTGACAATTCTACTGTCAAAACATTCATCGCAATCAGCGGTTGGGGTAGTGGCTCGCAAGCGTTTTCTAAAGTAGTTGCCGATCCCGTAACGCGAATTGCATTTGCAGAAAACATTGTCAAATTTGTAAATAAGTATAATTTCGATGGACTAGATTTGTTTTGGACGTATTCGAACAAAGATGGTAACAAAACTACGTTCTTCTTTTGAAGAAATTGAGGAAACTGTGCAATAATGAAAAACTGATATTGTCGGCAGTAGTCATTGCATTTGAGAATTTAGCTGAACAATCTTACATCATTCCCGAGATTGTTGAATACTTAGACTTGATCAATCTCATAACTTGGGATCTGCATAGACCTTGGGATAAAAAAACTGGAATAAATTCGCCAATTTATGTGGGATCCTGGGAGAATGGCTGGGAAAGACTTCTCAATGTTGTATGGAATTGATCACCGTATACTTATACAGATTAGGAATATTATTTATGAAACAATACGTCGATTGTGTTCTATCATTACAATTTGTTGCAGAAAAGTTTTTAAATTATTTATCAGGGAAAATTCATTATCGCACAATCAATTATAACAGAGTTATTAATTTTTCACGAAGAAGTTGATATCATAAAAAATATTGTCATCTAAACCAGAAAAAATTATTTCCGCCTAATTATGTTAAATATAATAATTAATAATCAGAAATGCTAAAAAATAATCTGTATCAAACGATATTATCTAATGATTTACTGTTTATTACTTTATGTCGTTTATGAAAGTTCAATCAATCTTCTATTAACTTTACATAACTATGAATAATTGTTAATTATGTACTTACGAAACTAAATGTTATTAGCAATTATTATAATTCTATTTGAATATTTTCCGTGGAATACTACAGTGCGCTATTGGTTATCGTAAGGTGCCCCAGCAGAAAAACTCCATCTTACCTTTACACAGCAGACCTTACACAGCAGATGAAGGAAGTTTAGGATATAACGAAATATGCGAAGTTCAACTTGCTGGTGGCTGGTCTTTAAATTTCCAAGAGGAGCAGCGAGTTCCTTATGCGTTTGAAGATCAGTGGATTGGATACGATAATCCAAAGTAATTCTTAGTTCATTGTTCGTGTTATGATTACTTGTAAAAATCATAGCAACGTTAATCCACTATTTTTATTGATTGTTGCATTATTTTACGGGAAGCTTGATCTCTTCACTCCATTCATTTTCACAGATCAGTTCAAGAAAAAGCAGAGTTAATCAATGCACTCGGACTTGGAGGTGCCATGCTTTGGACTATTGAAAGAGACGATTTTCGTGGTATCTGTCGTGATAAATTTCCACTTCTTATGGCACTGAATCGCGTACTCAGAGATGGTTCTCAAACGGCAACAACAGTGATTTGGTGATTTGTTACACACCTGGTTACATTCGTGATTCATACGATTGCGCTGTTTATTACATGTGCATGCTAAATTCAGAGAAGACATTCAAGAAGATTAAGAGTAGATGCCCTGGTGGTTTTGTTTTTAACACTGCGCTATTAATATAAGCAATACTTTTGATTATGTTAATTGTGCTACTTGAATTGTAGTTATTGATAATTTGTGTCTATTTTTTGTAACTTCTATATTGCGATGTTTTTGTATGAAATATGAATATTTAAATTATGAAACTGTTTATTTATTAACTTTATTTATTTATCTTATTTGCTAATTTATAAGGAAAACTAATGATACAATAGACGCTTTTATTAAAGTAAAAACTATATTATATTATCCATTAATAGGCATTGCAATAATATTAAATATAACAACCAAAGTTATATAGAGATATAAAGTAGCATTCCTAATATTTAATCAATTAGAGCGCTGATGAATGCGGAAAAATGATTACCAAAAATACTCGTATAAGATAACTCGAAAAGGTTATCGGTTTATCGTTTTATGAAACGATAACTGAAGTCTATATAAGGTCAGAAAATTTTGATATATCAGTTAATTAATGAATAACGTGTCGCATCATTTGCACACAATCACGCATGCAATTTTTTAGACATTTGCTGCCGTACTGTCATCTATTATTAATTACAATGGTAAAATGTCATTCTATGTCTTGTTATTTCAAAAGTTAGTAAATTAAAACGTTACAAGTTTTTGACGTCTAAATAAATAGTCCCTATTTTCTATAATATTTTTTATGATTTAATACAACTTTCATAAAAATTTTAGATTTACAACGGTACCACATCGAGTGAAGTACAAATTGGAATCAATTAATTGATATTATGTTGTATTTTAATTCCTTTACGAGTTCAAAGATATAATGAATAACTAAATTTGATTTTTTGATAATCGAATATTGTATTTCGAATTCGCATAGCGGTGTTGAAGCTGACATACGAGGAAATAAGTTGACAGAGGTTTCATACTAACGGCGTCCGTGGTTGCAGTCAAGCTTACAGCCAAACAATCATACATTATTCTTGAGATTATAAAATATTGACACTTAGACAATTGATTTCATTGCATGAATTATGTAATTGGCATTTGGTTAATCTTTTCTCAAGAAATTGAACCAAAAAAATGTGAGCGTATACGAATTCCATAACGGTAGATTGAGAGAAATATTTTTCGTTAAATGCTATTAAAGATGAAGTATAAACTTTTATCATTGATTTCTAGTATAATTGTTTTCAAGCATCCTCAGTTTTTTCGATATTATATTATTTTATTTTTTGTTTTGGACTCGGTTATTTTTAATACCCAATCAATCAAGATTCATTGATACTAAATAGACTAATAATTTCCGCTTTCAATTAAAAATCTGCACGAGTAATATGAACTTAATATTAGTAAACTTCTCGTAGGAAATGGAACAAAGTAAATAAACTTTCTACAATTTATATACGTGGCTATACGGAAAACGAAAGATCGAAAGATCATGATGATAAAAAAACTACGCAATAAAATACTTTAATTGGTTACTAATAAAACAAAGCATCAATCAAAGATCTCGAATAAAAAAGCGGCATTTCAAGAACAGGAACAAAATAACATAATTCTATAACGCCGACAGATTATCATTTTGATTATCACGATGACATAAGTCGATCACAATCGATAACTAACTTCTGATCACATTTCTATAATCTAGATAATTTATTCTGCTATACAAAATAACATTTTAAAATAAAATAACTATTATAAAATAACAATAAAAAGGTACAAATTCTTACATACTGCAGTAATAACATTTAATTTCGTTGTTCGATTCTTGTTGCATTTGATATCAATATTTACTCCTCGTTGATAATATTTTACGAGATCGTGTGAATACAAAAATACACAGTTGATTATTATTGGTAGTAAACTGTGAGGAAATTCATTAATAATTTTTATAGAAGATATCTAGGAAAGTGATCATTCTTATATTTTAAAGTTATTATTTACTATATTTTTTATGATACGACGAAATTTTTTATGTAAAAATCATCGATACAATAAAAAGATATTCATTATTAATGCAGACACAGAGTATTATTCTTAATATTGAGTGAAAGACAACACTTAATATTATGAAAATAAATGACCAGTGTACAAGCGTATTATGACAATTCAAAAGATTGCTATGCTGTTGACTTGCAAGATAACAAAGAAAGTCTAGAAAACATAAAGAAACGATAATAAATTATAATGCGTCTATGTAGAATGAAAAGATGCTGAAACTTTGGTACAGTTATAGTACTTAATAATAATTAAAACTTATTACAATAATTAATCTCTAATATTGTAGACTTATTTGTTGTTTTAGCGATTATTTTTGAGCATTTCAATCCATGTCGTTGAGTATGAGTATTTAAAATAACAAATGACCAACTTTATATTATAATACTTTCTCGAGTATTGTAGTATTTCTGTAAGTAACATCTAAAAGACAAAACTGATATACCAAATACAAACGAGATATTTCTTTAAAATACCCACTGATAATCAAATAACGTGATTACGTTTTTCGTTAGATTAATTTAAGAAGAAACATTTATACGAGAAGCTTTCAATTTTAAATTTACTCTCTTAAATTTTTAATTACATACGATAGCCATGTCAATCTGAGTACCAACAAATATTTTTATTATAGTAGATAAACAATAAACTAGTGCAGTTCTTACACGGTTTTCGGAATGGATAATAACTAAATTTTTCTTCAAACTAATATTATCTAAGAGTTAGTCTTTGATTGAGCTATAATTATACATATAGAGACTTCTCAAAGTTTTCCCAGCGTTTTAGTTTTAATAATCACGGTAAACCCATGTGTTTAAATTTAAACGTTTAATATGACGTCACCCATAAGAAATACATTGTCCTCAATTTTAAGCACTTCTAAACGTTTAAATTCAGCGACAATGTATTTCTTATGGGTGACGTCACAATTACACACTTAAAACGTTTAAATTTAAACACATAGGATTTTAAGGTTTTGCCGTGAATCAGGCGCATATATTTATATCATTTGTTATACGAGATTAAAATACCAGCTATTTTCGTTTTGATGAGATTTACATGAATGATAATTATATATTAGTAAACATGTATGCGTACGTAAACAAAAAAAATTGTAACGAATATTGTACGTGTGTTGATATACGTTAAAATAGTTTCAGCTAAATAAAAATGAATGACGTTTGAGGACGAAGTATAGTTGGAGCACTTTCCTTGCACTATATAAATGAATATCTTGCAAGACATACTTCAGTCGTTGATATAACAACTAGCTAAAACTAATTCGTGTGGTAAAGTGAATTATTAATAATGCGGTCTATATCTAACACTATTTTGATCCTTTTGGCATGGGCATCTGTTACAGTGTCTGGTCAAAGTGAGCTTTTAATTTGTTACTAACAGAAGATTTTGAAATATTTCAGGAAAAAGAAATACTTTAGGTTTAGTGATTTGTCGGTCAGTTATAATTTAAAGGAAAATGTATTAAAAAATGAAAAATATAATACTTATAATTATAAAAAATATAAGTCAATAAACTGCTATTACGTATAATAAAGCATTATTGATAATGGAAAATAATATTAAAATTAATTAACTAATATTAAGAACGAATATTAAATAAGTTGTCGATACACCATCGACGTAAAAATTATAAGGCATTTATACAATTCTGAATAATTTCTAAGCATCATCATGCTCGACTTTGTAACCTCATTACAGTAAAAATTCTTTTTTTTATTACAAGAAAAATTGTATGCTATTATACCAATTGGTCAGTATGTAATGCAGGCACAGGTATCGAGACCATCAATCTGTCGTTATGTACTCATCTCAATTATGCATTCGTAACAGCCAGTGCACAAGGAACGGTTGAACATTTATATAGAGACATAGATTTGGGACCTACCGAGGGTGGAAACTATGACGATATTAAAAAGTTTAACGGACTACGCAAACGTAATCCAAATCATAAGACTCTCATCAGCGACGGCGGTAGAAGCGAAGGATCCATGAAATTCTCACCGATGGTATCCAATGCTGAAACTAGAACAGCTTTCGTGAACAACATCGTTGAGTTTATAAAGAAGTATGACTCCAACGAATTTGACTGGGAATACCCTAACCAGCACGGTAGAGACGAAACAGATAAGCATAATTATATTCTTCTTTTGAGAAAATTAAGAGAAAGGTTCGATAAAGAGGGATTTCTATTGACGGCAGCCGTAGTGGCGATCGAGGTTATGACAAGGCTCTCTTATAATATCTCTTGTAATGCTGAAGTTGCAAAGTACTAACATTTTGTCAATCTTATGGCGTATGATATACATGGTTCGTGGGATAATAAAACTGGTATCAACGCACCGCTTTATACAGCTTCCTGGGAATAAGGCAGTGAAAGATAACTTATTGTTCTAAGTAAATTAATTAACTTTGTTTTTTATTTGAATAGAATTTGCAAAATTTATTCATGGCCAATTTATTGTTAATTGAATACAGTGACAGCTATTGGATAAATTTAGGTGCACCATCCGAAAAATTCATTCCAGGTATATCATTTGATGGGCATGCTATACTCACGACAATCCAAATAACAACGGTATTGGCACTTCAGCCAATAATGAAAGCACCGCTGGAACTCGATACAGCGAGATTTGTCAAGCACAACACAGAAAAATGGTGGATGGATGGTGAAATGCGAGGAAGAGCAACTGGTACCATATACTCGTATGTACAAAGATGACCAATGGGTTGAATACGAAGATGTTAGATATGTTGGAATCTATTCTTGTTCGAAATTTTTTATGGGGTGTTTTTAAAACACCACGGTAATAATGTTTTTTGATCTATTCAAAAAGAGATAGAGTACTTTAAGAGGCACGAACTTGGTGGTGTGATGGTATGGAGCATTGATCAAGATGATATCAAAGGAGCATGCGGTAGCAGATATCCTTTATTTAATAAGTTGTACCAGGCGTTATGAGATGGCGCTACAACGGCAATTTCGACTAAAATATCAGTATAATTAGTAAATGGAAAAAGAGAATTTAAGTATAAATTATATATGTACAAATGCTATTTGAAGGCCGAAACTGCCTTTCTTATTTCATATACGTACACGAATTAAAAAAATATAGATATAACTTTTATTCGACGTATATTACGAGACGTTATCATTAACCAAATCCAAATTAAACGAAAACTAATTACGTTTGGGAAAAATAATAGAAGCGTTTGCCTCTTGCTATTTGAAGGTATGATTACTCGCGAAATAGAGTCCAGTCGTTGCTACAGCAGCTAACTAAAGCTAATTTATGCCATAATAAAGTGGATCGTTAACAATACGATCGATATTTGTGCTAATTTTGTTCTTTTCGCATCTATTGCCGTCCGTACATGTGCAGTAAGAAGTAAAAAAAATGTAATTGTCGGAAGGTAATTTGAATTCTGAGTGCCGTTTTTGTACTCGTTCGTTTGAGCACAAATTAATGATCACGCGATGTAATATTGCTTTATCGTAGAGGGTGCTTTGAAACGATGAAAAGCTGCAGTTTCTAATTTTTTCTTACGGGTTCAAGGCTGCCGATTGCCAAAAAATGATATTTACATGATAAACCTTTAGAAAGAAATACCGGACCCTGAAAATTATGTACGTATGACTGGTAACTTACAGGACGACTACGTTCGAAGAACAATTCCGGCAGCTTGACATGAGAATCGAAGGTTTCACCCGTGAAAATTTGAAATCGCTTCCGACAGTTTTTCGACGTTTGATTAAACGAGCCGGAAATCTGCTAAAAAGTCTATCGCCCGCGTAAAGCCTTAGCATCGTATATCATAAAACTTTAACTATACCCTAGCAATAAATCACTTAATCGAAAATTGATATGGCTCTGATATACTCTTGTTTTTAAAGGATAGCATTTCCCGATTTGACGCCGATCGTTTTCTTACATTGGCATGCGGTCGCGGAGAAGCATAAGGGTGCGTGCGGAGCTGCACGGGTGCCGACAATAAATTTTCCAAGGCTTTATCCCGCACAATACATATCCTTGTATGCAGCCGCGCCGCGGCTGACGACATATTTATGGAAGCGTGCAATGCCACCCGCCGCTGCCGCTGCGATCACTGCGTCTCTGCGCTCACTATTGCTCCAGGCTATTGCCTTCTTTTTTTCATTTTCAGAACAGAGAAGGTACATAGATTTTTTATTTTGCGCTTTAGGTACTGCTCTGCGAATTTCTGAGGTAGGCGCACGCAAAGCCGATTCTCGAAATACGCATATCTTATATAGTCAAGACGTATGATTTTTTTTTTTTTTCAATCGAATTAAGATCGTTGCCATCTCCATAAATTCACAAGTCGCATAAATATTTTATTATCGAATAGATTTCTATTCAATGGCAACATGAAGTGACAACTTCCGTCCTATTATTTTCCAGAAGAACATCGCGAAGCCAAGATTTCAATGATACAGCGGAGCGATCAATAATAACGCGGCACAGCGCGAATACAAATGGCAGTGAGAGCGCTTTGGCTGACAAATCCCCACAGACGCCGAATGATCATTATGCATTATGCGAGACCGAATCAAAAACGTCGGGATTACAAGGGAGGGTCGAGAGATCATGTCGCGAATGAGAGATTCGACGTGTCTACCGCCAGAATCGAATATCGCGTGTGCGGACTTGTGCAGGGACGGTGTGCATCGTCTCTTTATATTTCTTTTTTTTTACGCAGTACACCTTGCGCGCGTACGGTATCTCATATACTATGCATGAAAACCGAGGCTTATTCGTCAATGGAGTAATTGGAATACGAGCGCCAAGAGATAGATGTGTTGCATTTCGGAAAAAAAAATGATACGACGCAACGCAATGCATGAATTATGTAAAGAGGCTCCTTTGAGTGCTACATGCATGTTTCGGATGAAAGCGTGACGGATATTTATTCCTTTGTTGGCGCGCGAAATAACGGGACTTTCGTCGAACTGATTGCCGCGGTCTTGAACAATTCGCGCGCGGCAGCGCAAATTCGTGAACGCAAGGAAAACGCGACGAACGTTGACCGCGCCTTCCTTATCAACATCCACGTCGATGAGTGTAACGTTGGAGTCCTTCAGCGGACATACTGATTTGCGATGCAAAAGCACCTTGCGCTATTCCCTGCACTCGTCATCGTTCGCAGCATTCCCATTGATTGGCAATAACATTCGCATTGAAATGGCCAGTTGCAGTTGCGGAAGCAATGGGTCGAGCGCGCATTACGGCAGGTTTGGCGCATTGATCGACTCGCCCGCTCTCGTTCTCTCTCTCTCTCTCTTTGGGTGAGTTATCCGAGAAATTTCACACATGGCATACACAGAGAATCGATAAGCCTCGCGCCGCGCGTCTCTGGACGCATTGCGTGCGCGTGCATCTCGCGCGGCGTGTCCTCTTTAGTTCCACGCGAGCCTCCGCTCGGTTCTGGCGCGCTGCAGAATACGTGGCTCGCGGTGCCCCCCTTTCCCCTGATTATGCATGCGCCAGCGTCGGTATTTTGCTTGCTCGCAGCCTTGCGGCCCGCACGCGCTCTCCGCTCGGTCTTCTTTCGCGCCGGAGCTTCTGACGCCGCCGCCGGAAAGCGAGTACGCTTGGCGAGGTGACGATCGACGAATAGAAACGCGAACGCCCCGGTCGAAATCGATCGATCGCGCGCGGTCCTACTGACATTTCGATAGCTTTGCGCCGGAGCCACGCGCGGTCGTACGCGTAATTAGACGATCATGCGACTAATCGATGGGACTTCCTTCGTGTCCCGTGTACGAAAAGCTGCCGTGTTACAGCAGTTAACCCAAGGGGACTCGCTCGTCCGTTAAAGCTTCTTGAATAGCCATTAGAAAAGCTCGGTAAAATGTTCATCTTGAAGCGGCCGATAAATCCGAGGCGACTCGGTCAAGTCCCTTTACAGGACGAGCGGGAGATAGTCGAGTTTCGTCTTGTTAACGGCGGAGGCGCGCGGCAGAGAGGTGTATATAAGGACAAAACACCTGACCATTGTTAATAGGCGCCACGTCAAAATCTGCTCCCGACACGTTGCGATCTTGTTAGAGAACGATAAGGTATGGGGCTATCCCTCTTCCCATCCCTCCTCAAGGCGATTATTCATTCGCCCTACGGAGCCGACTTACACTACCAGACAAGCCTCGCGCAGTCGTGTAAGCGATGTTAATCATCGTCCTCGCGCGCCAGCCTTATTTGTCTTCGACAAATTACAGAGCAAGAGATTGGCTCGGATGTCGTTGACGTCCACCTCGTCTCTTTCTTCTTTCGATTTTTTACGTGCGCTCGCACGAACTGCCATACTGCACGATGCAGTTGGACTATTTCTTACTCGATCTAGATCAAGCATACTGCAATGATTGTCTAGATTCGACGCAGAGGATTTGCCTTGTACGAAGTTGTTTTGTTGCGGCAACCCACTTCGACGAACATAGACTTAAGCTTCGTTCATTACACGTAAATAAAATAATCGACCGACTAGTCTATTTATTATTTCTCTGAGAATTATAGAAGCACGTATATTTCGTTTTGGAATCGACGAAAATTCCGCAGCTTTTGTCCCCCTAGTATTGGTCATCCACGTGCCCTCGGCGCACCTTCCAGTGTAATATAAGTCTCTTTATATACGCACGCTCGCTCTCCCCTGCCGATGCGCTCTCGTAATAATAAACGTGGTACTCACACCCGGCGATAAACTTGGGCGGAGCTGTGCTTTAAGGAGTCCAGCTGGTGTTAAACAGTTAAAATTATAAGCTTTCTTTACTATAGTGTAAAAAACACTCTATTAAAATGATCTTCATGAACATTTTTTTCATCGTAAAGAACTCGGTAAATGCTTTCATTTCCTTATTTTTAAGTTCCAAAAGCTCAATTAAGTGTTCTAGAAAATTCCCTTAAACGTAATACGTTGTTTTTTGAAAAAAAAAAAAAAAAAAAAAAAAAAAATGGTTTGCCATGCTTTACTGAACGTTAAAGCGAACGAAAATTATTTTTGAAGGGCTCATTTTCTTTCGTTAGGTCAGCACTCCAGATTAAATGGCGAATTTTCCGAAATAGTCGATTTTATTTTAATGGAAACTTTTTCATATTTACCCAAAATCAGTTTGAAAAGAAATAAGTTAAAGTTCTCCTAAAAATGATAAAATGATGACTACTTCGATAAATCCTTCACTTAATCCAGAGTACTGATCCAGAGAAAGAAAATGAGTCCTTCAAAAATTATTTTCGTTCACTTTAAAGTTTAAACGTAGTAAACCACTTTTTCTTCTCTAAAAATACGATTTTACGGTTAAGGAAACTTTCTAGGACACCTAATGAAGACTTTGGGACTTAAAAGAGTAGAATGAAACCATTTACCGAGTAGTTTAAGATGGAAAATGTTCATGATGATAAATTTATTAAAAAGATTTTTACACTACAGTTTAAAAAACTTATAATTTTCACTGTTTAACACTATCTGCACCCCATAATATCGTTCATAATCCATATAAAGTAATACCGTATTGTCTTTTAATAATGTCGGCGAATATAAATTATACTTTCCCTAATTTTCAGTTTGGCCCAAATATGAGTTTGCCTATCAAACAAGCGTCTATTCTTCCATTTTCTTGGTTCGAATGGTACTTCAACCTATTCTATGTGTTTGATGAGATTAATTTGTATCAGTTTATTTATAAAAACGTCAATTGAAAATTGTGACGAAGAATCAAAGCGTGCTTTGTGCATAGTGGAGATGAAGAGGGAGAGAGAGAGTGGGACAGAGAGCTTACAAAGCTTGCACGTGAAAGGTTCGCAAATGTACAAGCATAGACGTAGAGTCGCGCGACTCGCATCAATTAAGCTAAACGAACGCTACTCGTAGAGGTGCGTCCATTCGTCGACCTTACACTCGTACACAACACACTCATACACACACACACACACACACACATACTTGCGCGCGCGCACGAGTGCATACAAATATACATGCGTCCTTTCCCGCCGATCGCCCAATCAGTCTTCGTAACTCGGCAACAGATTATCGCCCGCCGACCAATTTGCAAATAGCCGATCCCCCAAAGCAAGATTCCGATTGATTAATCAGCACACGTCACCAAGAACACGCGCTCTACTCACGCACACAAACACACACACACACACATGCCCTCGCGGAGAAAAGCCATTTCAATCCGAAAGATGACGAACGCGATTTTGCCGTGCTGCTAGTTTGGATTTATTGATGCTTTTGTGAAATTCGGTTGGATGAACGAAAGAATGTTTCGTTCGTTCGATGATTTGATGGTGCAAGGTTATCAGTTCTGTTAAAGTGGTTTCGTTAATTGATGTGGAGCACAGGTAAAATTGATGTTATGATACCAAGTTTTAACTTGAAATATTGATAGTAAAGCAAGAGAATATCTGCTCTCTCTCTCTCTCTTAATGTGAAAAAGCTTTCAGATAGATCTGTAAAAGTTCGAAAAGATTACTTGCAATTTTCAAGAGCTAACGACGAAACTCCGTATTTACGTTACGCCCACCGGATAAACAAACTGACCTCGTCGTTTATTGAAAAATAAACGCACGAAATGGAAGATGGTTATATACGAATGAAAGTGGTTTATATACGACAGCAGAGAGCTACTTACCAATTTATATTTTCGCTATGCGCGTTCATCGAACAGCAGATTTCGATTCGTCGACGTCTATCTACAGCGAATCGCGAACTAAATCGCGAGTCGATATTATTTCGCCTGCAATTTTTGTCCTTGTCGTCCGCGCGATTTCCGCCGCCTTTTCTTTTCTCGTGAAAAATCGCGAGCAGATTAACTCAATTAAATTTCGCTATGGCTTCGTGGCCTTTCATTTGAATTTCCATTCGAACGGTAAAGTTTATTCTTGGGCTTGAGAAAAAAGACGCTTGACATTATTGAAAATAGAATGGCACGCATAAAGTCGATGACCACACAATGTGAGCAGAATACCAATCATCATCTTAACGACACAGAAGCTCTAGAGTCAAGAAGTCATCTCGGTGGATGGCAGTCCATCACAATATCAGCAATCTAAATACTTGCGCGCGCGATAAAAAAGAAAATACGCATATAGGTACTTATATAGGCTTGGTCTATAATGGTAGGCGCGCGTGAGCGACGTGTCTCGGGGACACTGATTGATCGAGTCAGTTCACGACATTATCATCCCTCTAAAGATGATTTATTGCTCTTGCAATAAAGATCATTGGGATTTAGAGGTCATATATGTCCTTCCCGCCTCGCAGAGTAGAAAACGTTCATGTCGCGTTACGTAACGTATAAAACGTCGACGCACGCTAAGATGACCAAGGTCGATAACTTAGTTTATCATCCAGTTTCGTCTTACGGAGTAGCATGACTGTGGAAGGATTTTTTTCATCGTAGTCCATTGAAATTTGAGAACGTTGTATAATCATAAGTTTGACAAGCGTGACAACTTATTTAGCATATTGCTCGATTCGCACCATTCGTGATAGTATTCCGCAATTCTTCATGATAAGCCATTGTAAATAAGCTTTGGACAAGTTTTTATGAATAACTTAGTACTAGAAATATTCCGTATAAATGTTGACAAGTTTACCAAAGTCTAGGTAAGAAAGGCGTTTGTCTTGTGCGTAAATAAAAAAATTTTATTTTTCTTAATTTTCGTAAAATTCGACAAATTTGCCGACATTAATAAAAACTTACTCCAACCAGATATTCCACGTTGAACAGCTAAATAACAGAAACTTTCTTGTTAAGACCATATATTTTATAATCCACGTAATCTAAGTCAAAGAGCTTAGCTCGATACTATTTTCCATTCATAACCGACATCGCATAACTGAAGGGGTAGCTCTTTCATTTAGTCACCGATAATAGGCCGTGTAAATATGGTTTACACAGCAAATAGAAATGTTGAAAAACTAATGCAATTTAATGGCGAAGCAAGCATCCGATATATAAAGCTCGAGTTCGTAGGAAATCCGATTTTGCAAGAGTAGCGTAGCCAGCATTTATTGGCTATTTCAAAAGCTACCGTTCATCGGATCTCCTACGAGCTTACAACAAACTCGTAGAAGATTCAATGATTTATGCACGCCTCGTAAAACTCCTCGTAGCTTCAGCAATATTGCAAGATAAAGAGAAGAAGATTGAATTACGTTCGTCTTGCTAGCGCGATTTATTCTTTGTCGCGATGCAAGCAAACAAAAAGTAGTTCGCGCGCCCGGCCCGTCCGGCGTTTCGCTATCGCGCACGGCAAAAGGAAACGCCAAAAAAGCGAGAAAAGACAAAACAAACGACGAAACAAAGAAGGTGCGCGCGCGCGGTTGTTCGGCGCGTTATCTCGTCGCATTGGAATGCGCATGGAAAAGAGGCTGAAATTGTTAAACCGTAGGCGCGCACTCTACAAACGGAGAAAACGAGCCGCGGCTCGCGTGCGTGCCTGCCTCTTGCCGCCGACGAGTGAGCCGTAAGCCGGCGATTTTCTTCTCCTTTCTCAGAGCTTCGCGTTTCGTTTCCGAAGTCGGCCTCCGCGCGTTTTCCACTCTACGTCGCGTCGCTCGGACCGCGCGAGCGAGACCTTCTTTATTGCCCGGCGAGCCTCGTGAAAAGATGACTTTACAGCGGCGGCGAGCAGAAAAAGGTGGGTTCGCGCGATCGCGTAGACATGGCATGTCGCGTGTTCGAGATAATCTCCGAAATCGATATCGAATTTAACGCGAGTTTTAGCTTGCACAAGAAGCTCTCGCCAATCCTCGCGCGAGACAATACGACTTTGCGATCGCGTGCGTATTATACCCGAGGCACGCAGTCTTCAAAATTCAAGGTTCCATCATCAAGATAATGGGCAGAGCTTACCGGTAATAATGGAATCACATCGGAAAACTAAGGTCATCGATATGCATTGCATTAGATGCTCGCGCGAACCGGCGAATTATTCAATTGTCTTTGCAAACAATGCACATGACTTTGCGTATACGCCATGTTGCGCCGCTATATCAATTACCGAATAGGACTGTACATTAAAACTTTACCCAACCCTTAACAACGCGAACAACGTAACCTAATAGCGCGTATCGATGTACCTCGATAATAGTTGCACCTGCAGCTGTACGACCAGTCAATTGGTAATATATCGAGCAGCGGAAACGACGCACTCGGTGACGCGGATTTGGCGCCACGTAGGCAAAAATCATACCTGATAATAAACGCGTCGCGCCACCATCCATCGGGCCGCGAGCGAGTCGAGCTCATTATATCGCTCGCGCGAGCCATTGATTTCTCGAGGTCTTTGCCGGATACAGCTGGCGAGCCGGATGCGGCAGAGTTGCGCAACGCGCGCGCCTAATTGTTCGCTTAGCGCTCGCGCGCCGGGGCTTCCGCGAGGCGTGCACGCGCGCGAAATCGTCGCGGCCCAGCGGACTTTTCTTGCGCGACGAGTGAGAGAGGGAGAAATTTTCACGGGATGCTGCGCAAAGGATGGCTTTAATGATCGGCTTTCGGGTCGATACGCTCGCCCGTTGCTTCCAAGGCGGCGATGCTTGTCGCGGAACGAGATCGTGTACACCGCGCGACGCTTACGACCGGTTAATTGATGACTTGCGAATTGGCGACTTTTTACGGGAATGCCGAAAGGCCACGCGTAATTATGCTCGTTGATTTATGAACTACTGAACATGGATAGTTACGACGAGCAAAATTCGCAATACGATTAAAATTGCAACGAAAAGCAGACGAGAACGACTCGGAAATCAATCATTTGATCGGCACCGTAAGACAATATGCCTTTTCCGGTTCATTGAAATTCAAACGCATCTAAGAATATCCCCCCCTTTCAATGTATGAATCAACTTAGTTACGTTACTCATGAATATCCGCTGGTTACGACTAATGAATTCCTCGGATTCACCAGCTATAAAATTCATCTCCGTCTTACAACTTTGATTCGCTCGTTTATTCGACAGCTCGCGTTTTTTTTTTTTTTTATTGTCCACATCCAAGAGCGTGATTCAGATGGATTGCTAATCATTTCCGACGAATCCGATCAATTGCGGTGCAATCTTATCGAAATTCAACTCGAGCACACAATATGCCCATTGAAAAGCGATGAGTCATCATCGCGATACACGAGAGCTCGCAGTTCACCTAGATGCGCCTGTTAATCCGCGCGGCCACGTACAAGCGAGAAAGAAACAATAGAACGAATTAAGGTTTGACAACCGCGAGGCCGGGGGTCCAATTAGCCGCGGCTAACGAGGCGCGCATAAATAAAAAAATTAGATCCGATTTTTCTTGCTCGCTTTCGCATCAATTGGACGTGCCACGCTTAAGTGAGCGCGGAATGCAGGAAGGTAAATGAGCCCAGATAGCTGATGAAAGGCTCTCGCTCCCTGTGTGTGCACATCGCTCACATACGTGAGCTTTAATTTGGAACTATGCGAGTCGCGACGACGACACATACCGAATTCCCAGGCGTTTGACCTCAAGCGATTTAACCTTTTTCAAGCCGCGGCAATTGAAGTCATCTCGCGGCTAAAAACGGCGAAGATTCGAGGAAAGAGATGATGGCAATTGGGAGCGCGACTCCGCACGCTCTTCTCGAGACTTTCGAACGTCGTTCTGCAGGCGCTATGTGAGTTGTGAAGCCTTGGAGTGAAAAAGTCAGCACGTAGAACATTCGTGTTCGACGGCAGCCTCTTTCGCGCCGAGTAACTTACAACTAGCAAGTGAAAATTAGTCGTCGCGAGAAAAGAATACGCGATTCATATAGCGATGCCTTGAAATTGCGAACAAAAGCGCTATTAACGCTTCGAATTTCACGCTTAAATGCAGGGCATTGGGATTTGACGATGCTCGGCGGAAAGCATTATCGAGCCAGCATCCGTTGGCTTTCAATGCGTTTGTCATCGTAGAAACTATAAAATGCCGCGCTATCAAAAGCGACTCAAAGTTTAAAAATCTTATCGATGCAATGTGCAATACCCTGGGAGGAAGTAAAATTTTGCATAACGAAAATAAGAGCATATTTATTTTATGGAACGTGTGTTATGCTTGTTCAAATTATGTGGGTCACGTCGTTACACGTAACAGGCGGGGACAGACATCCATAGTCAGTAGCATCCTCCAGTTTATCCCGCTGTACCTCCGAGTGCACTCAACTGCCATAAAAATTAACGATTACTTAGAGCGCCTGCGGAGCGTGATGACTTCGCGTACCAGCGTTCTTTTGGTAAACATAACCCTGGAATTTCTCATTTATTGTTATTGAATAAATTTAATAACACCAGTTGAGCAAGGTTTTTCGACTTTTTTGCGAATATTTCAAGACCCAGGTATATCTAATTATCTATTTTGGCGAAGAATATAAACTATAAAATCGGACATTACGTGATCTGATATTCAACAGACATTCTTACGGAAAAAAGTGAAAAAATATCGTTTCCAGCTAAAACAAAAAAAAAATAATAATGAAAAAAGTCTCGGTACCCGAGCGGCATACATAGCCAAGCAAGTTCGCAGGGTCGGTTCCAGAAGCACACAAGGGACTGATGAAGCCAGCGCTGAATCATGGAATTTTCAGTGTTCTTTTTGCTCCTCTCTCTCTCTCTCTCTCTCTCGCTCTCTCTCCCTCTCTCTCTCTCTTTCTGACTGGAGCTTGTAAATACGCGCGGGGAGAAAAAGTGGAGTAAGTATTATTAGTATCCGGGGCGAGAAGCCACCCACGGCCTTATCGTAAGTCGATTTTCGTCCAAGCCTTCGATATTCCTGGCACGTCTTTCGGCTTGCACCCTCCTCTCCCTGCCTCAGTCCGAAAACTAACTTGGTCCGAGCTTTTTTATTTAGCCCCAGCCCCCGCTCCCTGCCGTCCTCCTCTTCCTCTTCGCCCTCACCTGTTCCTCCTGCCTCGCGCCGTTATCTTTTCTCCCCTATTTATTTCCGACTTACGTGCCTTCTCTTTGTCATTTGGCCGCGCGACCCATATTTCCTCGCCGCGCGCTAGGCTCGGCCGTGGCGTATTATCCCCGCACTGTTTTATCTCTGTGCTGCCGACGAGCACTTGCTCGCTCGTCCCTTTCTCTTCTTCCTCCTTTATCTGCGCGTTATTTATATCGTCGTATCTTTTTTCACGACCGATGCTGATTCAATGATCTCGAGTTGCCTTCTCTTTTGCAGATTCGCGAGTATTTCTAGAATGTCATTGCTAATTATGTTAATTTTTCAGACGTTGCGTTACTCGAGTAATCTGACGAGGCATAGCATTATTTTCAGCAATTTTCTCCGATCACATTCTTTTGACTCTGAAAAAAATAGCATCATTTTTGTTCGATAGTCGATGATCGTACCGATGATTTAGAACAAAATAACAGAAGTGTAATTATGTCACATCAATTTCAAAGTTGATTACTACGAAGCGAAGCGCATGTAACCATGATAATTTTGAATCTTAATTAACGGCCTAAAACAGAAACACGAGTTTCGGCAATTACTGAGCCCAGTTGTACGAGGGCCAATATCGAACGTACGTTGAATTTTTTGACACGATTGTTGTGTAACGATGGCGCGAGGACGAACGAGATAAACATAGTAAACGTACGCAGGGTGGCGGGTAAAGATTATCAGCGAGAAAAACGAAAGCACCTCGCGCGCAAGGAAGCTTTTATCGGGGGCCGGCGACGTCACAGGTCGTCGCGGTGTGGTCGTTGGCGCAGGGCAAAGCATCAAGTCCTCAGCGCGCACGCCAACGTCTCCAGTAGCGACAGCCGTCGCGGGGGTTATAACGAGGATAAACGGGAAGGGGAGGACGGCAGAGGCGTCAAGTGCACACGAGCGAGCGACACTCAAGACGCGCGCGCGCGCGCGCCAAAGCTCTTTCATCCGCGCCGAATTTACGTAGACGCGCATTAGCGCGGCGAGCGCCCTATACAGATATACGCGAGCACGCGGCGCTGGACGAGAAGCGCGCGAGTGTCCTTGAAGTGGAACTCGGCGGATTATATGCATCCCCGTTATTATCACCATTGTCTTCCCCTCTGCCCGTTGTGCATTCGCAATATCTAGACCGAAATGCAATTAACTTCGGGGGGATGGATTGAACCACGAGCTGCGAGATGTGGATGTTGTCTCTCTTGTGCGCGCGCGCGCGCGCACACAGCCGAGGTTATTGGATTTTCGAGTACTGTTGTCATCTGATGAACGCGCTTTATAACCGGAGTTTCACTATTTCAGGCGGATCGGAAACTATTTTCCGGCCAGACTTTTTGCCGCGTGGCGCATGGAACAGTGACATTTTCTTTTATGCGCGAATGCGAAAAACATTCGCCGAAGTGCGAGCTCAGGGGTACATTTTTTTTATTCCACGAACGCGCTAAATTCGATGTGACGCATTCTGAATTAAATTGCAGGTCTTTGCAAACATCGTTATTTTTGCGCTTTCATGTTATTGTTAGGAGAGAAATCATATACGAAAGAGTCCATTCCGCATTCGTCAAAGAGCGATCATTTATACAATCGTTCTGAAAGTACTCAAAGACCTCAAACAAAAAAAAAAGCAAACGAGCACTTTTATCGCCATAAAGCATATTTTCCGGATGACTAAACACGAAAGATTGTGAATAAGTGCAGCCAGCGGCAGGCGATCGAAGACAAAAGTGTCGAACGAAAACCAGAAAAACAAAAAAAAAAAAAAAAAAAATGAGTCAGTGGCCTATCATCGAGAGGAAACGCTCGTTATCTTGGCGGAAAGTACGAAGCGCAGAGACGCAATCACACGAGCTTCCCAAATGATAAATGATTCTTTGCGACGAAAACGCGCGCGAGAGAGAAAAAACAGATATCGTCGATAAACTCGATTGATTTGTGCTTTGATATACTGCCTAACAAACATGCGTGGCACAGTGGAAACCGTCTTTCCCGTTTACGGGAGCATTAAGCTCACTTTTAGGCTGCGCATGTGACAAATACGAGATATATTAGTATCGGTGCGCGTGATATGCTATCTACTATAGACACTGCACCCAGTATAATTAACTCGAGAAACAACGACGAGTTATTCTCTCATTTTTTTTGGTCCCTCGGTAAAAGTGTTTTTGTAGATGTGAATTTGTGCGAATGAGAATGTACGAGAACTGATGTTTCGTGGTATATAAACGTCATGGGATATATAAACGCTTATCAATGTCATTTTTTGATGTTGTCACGTGATTCACGACACGAACTTTAAAAAAGTTTCTCTTGTGCGAGATACTTGAGCCCGAAAAAAATATATGTGCACCGCGTACTGCTTACGTTAAATTTGCTGCAAAGACGTGTCGACGCCAACGCGAAAATGGTATTTTACTTTCGCGCTGCGCGACGAAGCGAGTTCATTAACCGTAGCGCGTTAGGTCAAATTAGCTGGAAAACGCCACGCGATGGGCGTCGAGAAAAAAAAAAGTTGAGGCATGCAAAACTCGCCTGCGTTCGGCCGACGCGTATCCTTCAAATTCCCATCGAAGCGTGCGCAAAAATGCTCGTCAACGCCGTTGAATATTTAAAGTGGCTTCTTCTACTCGCGCGCCTAATAAACGAGCTTCTAATGCGCGGCCGCCTTTGTTTTCCCTCTTATTACAAAGGCGACGAAAGAAGAGGGTCGGCGCGGCGAGGAGGAGGCTGCCGGGCATCGATTTGCCCGAGAGGAAGCGAGCGAGGGTGATGTGGATTTGATTGGACGCGAAAGAGCTGTGCGCCTCTCGCTTGCCTCTCGATGTACGTTACAATTTGTCTGCATCGGGAGGAGACCGCGGTGCAGTCGAATTTGGCCGTTTTCTCAGAATCACGGCGATGCTTTCGAAACTCGGTCAAATCGAATTATCCTCCATCGCAATCGGCGGGCAAGTTAGACCGAGAGGAAAGAGAAGGAAAGAGCGGGATTGATGAAAATTCTATTCTCTCTTTTCCACGCCACTTCAGCGACGATATAACGCAATCAATGCCGAGTTGATGGCCAATAGCGGGACGCGTGTAGTGCACAGTTGCTCGTGCGCGGGGGGAGGAAAGAGAAAAAGAGTCTATCACGGCGAAAGTGGCCATTACGCAGTAATCTTATTCTCTTGGATCTCCGCGCACCCACGTGGATATGTATATATCTCGAGACTCTGGCCCGGGTCTTGGCCTATTTCTCTGGGTTCGGGTTGAGGCAATCCTTTGGCAATTCGGGCCAAGGAAAATAAACGTATCCCTCTTGTTTCTCCGATCGAATGTTCTTTGCTCCCGCTATCTGCCTTCTGTCAATCCATTATAATTGGCCATGGACCCTGATCAATCAGACGATAAAAATCCGTCCACTCTAGAGTAGCTCCGATGCAGTCGACGTCTATTTCGAGGGGCGCGGCATTACAGCTCATCGGTGTGGCGTTGCGTTAGGCGCTCGAACTGAAGAGACGCGAGGAACGCGCCAGCAGCAATGCTACGCAAGCGGGCTACAATCGAGTGCCACAGCACGTACTCGGCTCATGCTAAGCGTTCGCGCCGGCGCGAAATTCAGCTCGACACATCTTTATTTGCCGGGCGCGAGGTAAGCCGCTCGAGAAACTCAATTGCACACACGCCAGAAGGACGACGCGACCAGCGATGGCACGAGGACGACTTTTCTCACGCGAAGACGGGATATCGCGTCTCCCTCTCCAGACGAGACGCCCCAGGAGAGGCTGAGAGCGGTTACAAATGACTGGTCCCGCTCTGCATATTCAACCAAGTTGCCGCCGCAACCTCTTTTTATTTTTTCCCTCTGCTCCTCTCGCGGACTTCGCTAGTAGTTCTCTCTTTTTCCGAGCAGACTTCGATCGTAGGTGCAGGCCCCCGAAGTCGAACGAGTGCTCCGATAGCGCGAGCTCGCGGTAAACAAAATGTCGGTGCTGATTCTCGTAAATCATCGCGCGATAATGAAATTATGCCATCCGTTGGACCACCATCGAATTATTTTCTTTGAAGCCGTCGTGAGCGATCGCGAGAACATTGCCGGCGCGATCAACCGCCAAGGAAATGACTCAACAGCTCGCCGAGCATGCAAACAATCAAAGCCACTTGCGAGAGCAGCTACACGTGAAGCTCGGCAACAACTTGCTCAAGCCCAAGGATATTTGCCCAATGATTTGGCTTTAAATAGTATGACAAATACTTGTGCGCTGCGCGCGAAGTAGGCGGTTATCTTAATTCTACACTGACGGCCTGCGCATTAATAGAGAAATGTGTTAATGCGAAACCACGCAAGATCACGAGCACTTACGAAACTGTCACTGGCCGTGCTGTTGTATCACTGACAGATTCGTCTCTTGACACGTTTATAATTGGTGCAACGATCAAAAGCAGGGCAGTACAAGCGACTGCAAAAAAGACGTCTTATCGCATTCAAAGAGACTGAAGTAGCATTACAGAACAGCCGAATGCAACGTGAAAGAAGATGCAGCGACAGCCGTGTCTCTCTGCACGCGCGAGCGACGTTGAATTTATTTTACATTGGCCGGCCGGCGTGGGGCGTAGTACCGAGTTTTGGGCGTTCACTTGGCGTTGCGCAGTCTGCACCGGGGTAAGAGCTGCCGGCGCGACGGTAACGGACGACCTTGGCCACGGAGAGTCGTCGTTGATCTTGTCGCGGGAGACGACGACCAGTCGGCGGCACGACGCAGCAAAGCAGGAGAAGCGAGCGGCGAGAGCGCCACTCGGTTTTATTATTTTTTGGGCGCGCACCGCGCTTAGTTGACTGCGCGTGTATGTATAATCGGGCGATTCAAATCGCGTCGCTGCATTCCCTATTTTCAAGTCGACGCAGCCAGATGCAGCATTGAAAGTATTAAGAGAAACAGATTCTTGAAAGATGAAAGTAAGCTTAGGAAAGTGATCACGTTGATTTAATGCGAAAATTCTAGGATTAGACTGTAATAAACTCTTGAAACATAATGCTTGCTGGATAAAATTAAAGTAGCCTCAGGAAAAAGCTATACTACTGCAGATTGGGAACGATCGATCTCGCCAACAAATATTACGAGACAAGTAGGTAAAGTAATAAGCCAATTAATATAGAGCTTCATACAGAAAGGCAAATAATAGTAAGTGAAAGTAACGATTTGAGGTGTGCAATCAAAATTACAAAAACAGAATGAGCGATCAGCAAGCGAGCTACGTCATAGAATAGATAAAAAAATAGCTGGACGAAGATACGACTGCATAGAGTTAACGAATAGTTATTGGTATCAGAGACACACAAATATTTGTATATTACTTAACGCAGGTCTAGGATCGACAGAACACTTGTTAAAAGAATTGAAACTGCAATAGGCAGTAGGATAGATAGGAGCAAATACGCTGAATTTACGAAACCGGAGCTAGTAAAAATGGTAGGCCGAAAAACAAAGAAATTACAATAAATAGTTATGTGAAATGGTTAAAAACTAAAGAGGATAGCGCATTAGATAAAAATATGATTAGTGATACGTAATCATAACGAAGGTTCTATTTGCATTGGAACACAGAAGAGTCACTGGTGTAAGGATATAATACACATAAATATTTGAGACATAAACGAGTCCCCAACGTTAGATCAATGAGAATAAAGCCGATGAATGTGTAAAATCCGAAGTAAGTCCTAAAATATAAATGTAGTGGTGTAGGCATCAGTATGAATGAATGAGCGAGGCTCGGGCAAATAAATTTATAAGCCACGTCCATTTCTGGGCGAATAGGCTGCAATAAAGGTTTTATTATTATTTTGGAGCCTGCAAGAGAACTAGTTGCGTGAGACGCCATGGTTCGAGGCAGAGATAATTCCGACATTATTCTTATCTTGGAAGAGGATCCTAATTAATGAGATCAAATTATTCCCCGGCAAAAGGCCTCACACACACACACACACACACACACACAAACACACACATATATATATATACATCGCTCTTTCCAAGTTTTTGTAGTGTTCTCTTCTCTTGCGCTATTTCTGTATAATATTTTTTTAAAGGAATGATTCCTCTCTTTATCTTTGCGATGAGAATTTAAGTTTGAATAGTTTGACATTGAGACTATACTTTCAGAAAGTTCTCATTAGTTTGACGAGCTACAAGTGACCAAGAGTTACGAGATTTCTGTTTGAGCAAATTACAAATTTGAAATAGACATCGAATATCAGAAACATTGACGTATAGTAAGTGCGCTACACGTGCCCACACAAAGGGAAAAGAAAAGCCTTCACGAGAAGAGGAGAGCGAAACTAATCGGGCCATTTTTCCAGCATCAGTCGGTGAATATCAACGCCGGGGCGCCACTAAGAACGACAAACGATCACCAATCCATCTGGCTCAACGGTAAGAGAGAGAGAGAGAGAGAGAGAGAGAGAGAGAGAGAGAGAGAGAGAGAGAGAGAGAGCGTCCTAGGTAACACCCCGTCTCTCTTCTTCTTTTGCTCTGCACGTCGCTGCTGCTGATCCTGGCTACCTACGGTCATTCAACTTCCTTGCCGCGTTTTCCTTTTTTTTTCATCGCGTCACCTTTATTTTTGTTTTCTTTTTTTCGGAGGAGAGCTCGTTTCTGTCGTTTGTTGTGCTGCTAGTTCTTCTTCTTCGCGCGAGCATTTTCTCTGTTATTTACCACGGATAGCGATGGCCGACTGTAGCATTGTTTTCTCTCTAAAAGTCGTTGAAGCTCTTTTTTTTCTTTTCCGAAATAAAGTTGACGTTATAGGTGATGGTTAGTAAGATAACCAAAGAAATGTAATTCGAATAGTGAATTGTACGATACGTACGATACGAACAAAGTAGATCAGATTCGTGATATATCATTGAAAACAAAGTTTACACATACAGATTGTTTTAATGAATCTTTACGGGATAATTAAGCGAAATGCTGATTGAAAAGTTAAAAAATAAATCAAATCAGAAAACCGTCATAGCGAAGTTAGGACGTAACCTACATGATTCATGGAAAACACAAAGTAGCATGCACAGCGCAAAAGTTCGCTATTGAATAAAGCTGGGTGATATTTTTTGGAGTCCATTCAGAAAAGTTTCTTCAATTACTCAAACTTATACATCGCGCTCGTGTGCGAAACTGCAGCAAGACAGCTCGACGAGATCGTCACATTGGACATATATACCCAACGATTCTCTTTGCTTTTCTTGGACGTGCTGTGTGCATGTGTGTGCGACAAAAATGCGGAAGTGGCTACCGGAACGAGAAGTCGGAAAAATCAATAGCGCAAAGTGACGAGAGAGAGAGAGAGAGAGAGAGAGAGAGCACGACGAGTCAAAGAAAGCTTTGGCGCAGGATTTTTCCTCCTACAGAACCGCACGAATCCCTTTTCGGGCAGCAGCAAGAAGATTCACAACGCAGCTAGCCGCTCGCTCGCTTTTCTTTTCTCCACCTACGTGACTTCCGGTCGGATAGGACCCGCGCAAGAACGCGGAAAGCGGAAGTCTCCGCGCGCGCGCGAGCACTTTTTTGCGGATTCTCTTTAGCTGGTTTAGCTGGTGGATGTGTGTACGTACGAGCTTTTGTTTTATTTCATGCGCGGAGGATGGCTGGTTGGAACGGAGTTGAAAACTAGAGCTATTGATACGGTGTGTGCGCGTGTGTCACCGGGCCACCAAAATACCGTGTTTTTCTCGCTGTCGCCTTTGAAAATGTGTCAAGAATGGCAAAGCTTGCACCCATGGCTTCGACGCAGAATCTAAAATGAGAGAAAGAAACCGAGAGCGAGCGTTTGTTTTGAAAAAGAATGAAACATCTCGAGGTAGATATAGAAGTTTTTTGAAAGCTGACCTTCCGTAACATTAAATTCAAAGGTAGAAATTTGGACATTATTACGCGGAAAATGGCCAGAGATAGGAACCAATTTCCTTTCATTTAGAATCTTCTTTGGTGGAAATTAATTCGTTCTCTTTCTCTCTTTCTGTTGCTCTCATTTTTAATATTCCTTTTTTCCCCTTTCACAATGCTCCTTATCACATTCTACTACTTTTTTCATCCGTTTTCTAATTAAAGGATCCGTATTGTTAACGTTATAACTATATAAAAGAATTTGCGGCCTTACAAATGCTAATGAATTGGCGAAAAAAAAATTGTAAATGATGTTTAAAAAAAACAGACAACACACTTGAAAACAATCATTGACGAATGCATTTAGAAGGAACTCTCGTAATAAAACTTTATGACGACGTCACGCGCAATAAGTCATACCGTTAATTTTGTAAATTGGTGAAAATTCAGTTATATACGAGGTCTCTCGTATATACGTGTCATACGTGTCGTCTCGTGCATACAATGATGGATCAGTAGAGGCACACATATAGACGTGACACTGGCACATAGTACACGATGACTCTCTCCCCTACACATATCGCTGAGGGCCCTTCTCCTTAAATTGTCGCTTTGCCGGCTCATGACGCTTTCGTCCCATGTGTAATATGAGGGCCGGCGTGCGTGCGTACATGGAAGCAGCCTGTCCTGTAATGTCCACATAAGAGGATTCATAATGTAATGACGCGTGAAAAGCCAGGGACTGCGCGTGTGTGTATTGGCGTGTGTGCGCCCGTTCACAAGCAGGCCTATATTTGTACGCAATGGGTGAATGAACTTTACCTTCTCTCTCTTTTTCTATTCTTTGTAAAGGTGGATACTCTTACGGCGTTTGCTTCGACCTTTAGCGTTATTGCTTTTCTCTTTAAATGGTTCAGGAACGTCAAAATCGTGGCGGCTGTGCCCATTCGATAGCAAACCTACTCTGCGCTCGCGTGTAGAAAGAAAAACCATTAACGTCTTCGGAGGCTTGTACAAAACACAACCTTTCGCACGACCCGTGAGACACGCATACGCGCAATCGCCGATTATGCCAAGTCCGCCGCAATTTTGCGCTGAGCGCCGATGCCACCGCCGCCGCGCCGCTGCTGCTGCGCATCACGCACAGGCAGCTGGAAAAAAGAAAGGACGAAACAAAAAGTCGCCAGAGAGAGAGAGAGAGAGGCACATAAAATAGGGATCGCACGCGATGATGCGGCCTCGTCCCATAAATTCTTCGCTACTTCAAGGATAACGCGTACGCGCGCGCGGTACAATGGACTCGCGCGCACGCGTGTTTAGACGGACGGACGATTTGCGCGCGCGGCTTGTATGCAAGATGTTTTACGGCGTTATGCAATGAGACGCGAGCGACGGATTATGTGCCACTTTTATTGCTTTTTCGCATTCTTCTTTTGTCGCTTCGCGGCGCGGCGCATGTGTCTTTTACAGGGCAGATGTGGCCTGGATTCTTGATCTCCTCTCGCGATATTACGATCCTGGCGAATAACTTGCCACGCGCATGTTGTCTTTCTTCTTGCACCGTGGCGAGATAAATTCAATAAGCTCCGAAGCTAAGATTTCCACACATTTCCCTTCTGGGAGAGACAAACGAGGATTTAGTCTTTCGCTTGGAATTTTTTTCGCGAATTATTGACGCCAATATTTTCTAATAAACGTTTGTCCATGGTATTTACGCATCGACGTGGCACTGTTATTTTTCTTATCGATTATAAGCAATAGTCTTATCTTTAACCAGAAAGTCATTTTTAAGCTAAAAGCAGTTTCAACGTAATGTACGTTTATCGAACGTCTGTTTCGTATTTCGGATAACTGATCTAGTGAGGTTTTAGTACACGCGTTATCGAGCAATCTAAGTAACTTAAAATCAATATTTTGGACTCGATAACAACATCAACATTAAATAGAAAAGATGTATGGAGTAAATTTGCATTTCAAGCCGTGCGTGCATTATAAAGTATGAATATCCTGTACATACGTAGAAAAGCAGCGACTTCAAATATAGAATAATTTATACCCTTCTATTTTTAATTCATATACGTAACAGGATTACAAATCAAAGCGCTAATTTTTAATTCGAAAAACAAATGAATGAAAAACTGACATTCATTGGTCTAATTTGAATTTGAGATTGAATAAAATTTGCATAAAATTTACGTAATGCCATGTGCAGAAATTAAGGCAGATGAAAAAAATTAGAACACTAATTTTACGTGAAAGAAGCTGGACGGAAATTGAATGTTGAAAACGAGGCCAGAGACGAGTCTAATCAAAGGAAGAACTCTTCAGTTGTGTGCGTCCAGAGAGAGAGAGAGTGATGACACTTAAGATCGACACACTACCGCAAAGAAAAAGACCAATTGTTTTTTCGTCTAATTCACCGAATGATGGACGGAAGAAGGGGGGGGGGGGGAAGTAGAAAACGTGTGCACGACGCGCTTAATATGACAAATGACTATTTATTCGTATGGCCACGAAGTGGGAAGGCTTCAAAAGGCTCGGCTCAGCAATGACTCAGTGACCAGCGAGGAAAAAATGGAGAGAGATCGACGAGAGCGAGAGATAAAAAAATAAAAATGCTTTAATCGGCTATCGTCACGTACACGCGTAACCTCTCGGGCTCAATGAGTGACGTAAGCTGCCATACAGTAGCACCTAATATTCCCAAGTCAGCATCGCGCCAGAGGTGCCACGCCGAGGCGACTGTACAATTATGTAGCTTGCGTGGCACGTGTGCAATATGACTCACGGAATAATTACATAAGCAACTGTCGTCTTTTCTTTTTTGTTTTCGGTGCGAATTGACGTGCAGCTGAAGCAAATCGCCGAGTACAGCGCGCGACGACACTCTTTGCAAATTTTATTTTAAAAGAAAAAAGAAAAGCACGAAGATTGCGCGTGTAAGTGGTGTTCCGTGTGCCGCGAGCGGGCGAGTCTTCGCAACGCCGCGATTGTTATGATAACTAGTTCTTTTAGATTGTGATATAATCGTTTCGCCCCGGCGTGTTATCAAACAAACGCATCGTCGTCTGTTGACGGCCAGCTAGGCGCAAAACATTCCTCGTGCTCCGCATGCAGAATTTTTCATCGGTCGCTTTTGTTTATCAGTGCAGAGACGAGGGGAAAGGAAAATCGCGATAAGCTCTTTTTTTATCGCGAATCAAGCATTGGAACGCGGGTACACTTTTTAATAGCATCTGTTTTGAACAACAGTAATTCTTGTCGCCGTTTCAGAATACCATCCGATGCGGAAATATCGAGCAGGATTTTCGTCCGCTGTAAGCATTGCGGAGAGCATTCATCTTATACGTAATTTTTAGAGCTGGGAAAAAAAGAAAAAGCCGCAATAACTGGCAGGTCAAAGCGTCTCGATCAATGTTTAATGCAAAAGCCACAGCGAAGGGTAAACAAAATTTAGTTTTCCTATATATGAAATAACTTTTACTCTCGTCCTCTCGTCGTTTGAAATTCAAATTTCGGAAATTTCGCCATCGCTCCGTCGCCGACGTTGCGAGCCTTTGTGCAAATTTCGCCCGCCCAGTTTCCCAGCCTCTTACGTCAGAGAATCGTCGATAACGAAAAAAAATGACGTTTGAAGAGGTCATTCACGGTTTCGCCGAATGGCCACCGGTGGTCGCGCTCCGGTTATCGCTGACCTCCGCTTTGACGTCTCGCGGCGTAATACTTGCGGAATGGATTATTTCCCTTTTTGCTGATTATCGACGGAGCGAGCGAGCGGCAAAAGGACGTGCGTGCAATACTTGAATCACTCTGCGGTGCGGATTGTCACCGCAAGCGCACTGTTCCGATGCACATAACGCATTCCAATGCGACCTACACTTCTTTTGCTTGTTCTCTATTTTTTTTACTACTTCCCAGAAGGCAAAAAGCCGATTCCTTGGCGGATTCGCAATTTTAATTGTTAATGAGGCTTCGATGGTCGCCGTGCGGTCGTTGCATAATCAAAAGTGCCTTTGGTGCCTTTCTCTCAGTTTCAAAATCAATTTCACAAATGTACGCTACCGGAGAAGCTTATCGAGAGCTTGCGAAAAACTCACGCTCATTCAAAGTTATACAGAAGCGGAATGCCGACGGAAAATGTGCTGGCGGTCGCGCGTCAATGTAAGAAACCCGCCGCTCGTGACTCAGCCGCGAAGTAGCCGCGTTATTGTAATCACGCGTTATTCCGCGATTGCGTCGTCGCCGAGCGACGTTTCCTACGGCGAGGAGAATTTTGTTTCGCTGGAAGAAAAAAAAAACGATCTTTTGTCGGATTACATTTGTGACAGGGTAGAACAACGTTTTCTTTTTTCTGCCGTTTCCAGAGACGAGATTACAAGCAATTTTCCGTAGCTTCGACGTAAATATCCGCCCGTGCATTGGTTTGGCCTGCGGCTTGTAACAATACGCGAATTTCAACTGTTGCCTCCATCTCGCGACTCTGTTTATTTTCAGTTCGTGTTCGCGGCGGTATGGCGTTAACGTTCTCTCCATTCGTCGATGGGTTTTCCATCTCTTTCTCGCATGCGTATATTTTTAACGATAGGTGGATTTCTCGTGCTATTCGCTTGAAAAATAATTTCTCACTCCCTCGTAATCGCAGTATTTTATATTTGACCTCGAGCGACAAACGAGACATTGCATTTCTTTTCAGAAAACACGCGCACATCGACTATATAAGAAGATCAGAAAGCGCATATAGGATGTATCTCACAATATGTATCCCTAGTAAATATACCAAGCTCGCATTTTTATCGTCGACGGGCTTTTTATGCGCGTCTATAGCGAGAGTGGAATTTTCAATGTAGCGGAAACGATATCCTCTGCGCTATGTTTTTATTGCACGCGCGGAATTCTATTTCCACATGAAAATTTACTTTCCATCGATGCAAAATAAATACCCTCCTTATTTACGTGTATAACATTCGCGATTTAAGCCTTTAGTAGCCTCCCTTGAATCTCCGTGAGCGCGCGTTTTGCCGAAGCAACACACAGCAGACGAGCGCAAATTAGCCCTCGCGCGGCGACATTTTCAATGACACCCTTATAAAATACGAAAGCTCGTTTGCGAAGCTGTCGAAACGGCACTCAAATTCTCGCCACGCGTTAGCTCGGTTAACTTGAATCGCAGCTGCGTGAAAGTCTATTATTCCTCGGCGTGTGCGCAAGTACGAAGATTCCGATAAAATAAAACACTGACAGTGCAACACACTGACCCCGAGCTCTACGAAAAGCCCCTCGTCGCGAAAAAGTAGCAAAATTGAGAAACCGGCATACAGTAACGGGTGGCTCGATCGGTGCTGCCTCCCTCGCGAGCAACGGCGCAGCTTGGCACTGTGATAGCGAGAGAGAATCGTACAGTGCTTTATCCCCACTCCATGCATGCGCGCTCGAAAGTGTCTGCTGTGCGGTAGCGTCGGCTCGGCCGGCATCTCGCGGCAGCCGCGGCGCCAGTCACAGCAGTCACCGTTGGGCGCTCGTACAGTGTGTCCTCGCTCGTGCGCGCCGCGTGCCACCTTATCTATCTGTCTCTCTCTTTTTTCTTGTTCTCTATACATTATATATATACATATATATATATATATATATATATTTAAATCTCCTTTTTTTGTTTCTCTCTTCTCACTTACACGCACATACACACACACACACACGTCATCAAGTCGTGCACACAATTGTTTACGATTGTTGATACACGCAACAGCAGCGGCGACAACGATCACGAAGAAGACGAGAGCAAAGAGTTCAACGAAAAAAGGGATATAACGTGCCGGCGCGTGCAGTGATTTGTTCGTTGGTTTTTCGTTGGTTGTTGCTTTTTTTTGTTTTTTGGTTCCGAGTTTTCTGTTTATTATTGGTGTGCGCGGGTAGTGATAATATGTATATATATTTGTATGTATATATATAATACCTACTTGCAAAACAACAGCGTGAAAATTTGTGGTGACGCCGCATGTGCAACGACATATTCTTTTGCTGATTTCTGCAAAAAAAAAAGAAGCGAGAGCTTGCAGTGCAATATAATACGAGAAAGAGAGCGAGAGAGAGAGCGCGGCAGCATGCACTGCAGTAGCTTCTTGCCAGCCGCCGCCGGCTACCTCTAAAAGGCGCCTGTGGCCACCTCTTTCTCTCTCAGCTACACTCACGCACTTGCACACGCACGCTGCTGACACTGTGACAGTGCGCTTGTTACATTGGAAAAAGAAAAAGTTCGTTCGCGGAGTTTTACTTCACATTCAGATGAAGATCAACAAAGTTTGAGTTCTGGTTTCTGTTTTTTTTTTGTTTTGAGTTCTTTTATTGTGCCAGTGTATGTCTTAGCGAGACTAAGCAATATACAGATACAAGCATGGATATACTACCAAGTGGGAATATCTTTCGGGAGCTGCAGGATATACACGACACCGGATACTTCTGCACGCAGCCGTCACTCGAGGATCATTGGCAACAGGTACGCAACGTCATTTTTTTTCTCTTTTCTTGCAAAAAAGCTGGGAAACGTCACGAGAGGTCGCGCGATGTCGTCGCCTGCTAAGTACATATACCTTTAATGACCCCTCGGCATACACAAACACAGCAGGAGTATAAAACTGAACGTAAAACGTTTACGGATCGCGCGAAACGTCTTTCTGGAAAATCCTGATTACTAGTATATGTTGCACATTGTACAAACTGGAGATTTCCAAAATTACAACTGTCGGTCCGTCGTATCGAGAGCAAGTACTTTTTAATTAGTTCTTACACTTCGTTCGCTCGTGTTTTTTCTTCCTCTCGCAGAGTCGGGATGGCAAAAAAGAGTTCTTTTGATGAATCGTCGGTGAGTTTCGCGTTATGTACGCTAGAGTACACGAGAAAAGTTGCGCCGCTGCTCGCCGGCAGGATCGCAACGAAACCAAAAAAAAGTCGCTTCTCTGCCCGGTGTATATAAGTTATGCGACGGGTTTAGTATTATAACGAGAATACACAATTTTAAATATAGCCTAGGCGCAGCGAGCGAAGCAAAAGTTTGTGTAATTTGAAAGACAAACATAAGCAAGCCTCGTAAATCGAGGTAGTTGCGTTTTAGAATTTCCGGCTTTTTCGTTTTTCCTCCCTCGCTATCTTTCTCGTTTACAAGTGCTACTAATTAAATTCTCTGGCGCGTGCAGGTCGGGCGAAAATATCGAACGAACTCGCGCGAGTGCGAGAGTTGTTTGCATTTGCTCAAATAAATTGCACGATACGCGGGATTGCCAAATAAACCGGCCGCAAAGTATGTATTACGAAAATTCATCGCACGAGCGCCGTTCCCTCGCGGAATCGTCACCGTGTGCGCGTTTCTTTCTTTTTTTTTTTGTTTTAATATTTTTCTTGTTTTATTTCCGTTCACGTGACACTGACACATCCGCGACGGATGCGTTTTCTCGCGACGCACTGCGGCACTCCTTTTCTCGCCTTGAGAATTTGACACACATTTTCTTCCGATCGAGCACGCACGCGGTATCACAAATTCAATCTCTGTTGATGATATACGGAACTTGTTTTCCTCCTCCCAGTGTAGGTGTACAGCAAATGGAAACTTTTTATCCGTGGTATGTGCAGCTCGTAGCATGACGAAACGCGCGTGTACGGCCATCGCGTTTAGTTTGTCAATCAGTGTACATCGTCATGATTCATGTTGATAAACTGTATACTCAGAAATACACAAGTCATCATAAACATTGAAGCCATTTACATTTCCGCATCGTTCACGCATCAACTCTTCGATCTCTCGAATTCAAGCAGCAATATTTTTTTCTCTCTAAGCGTCCCGTCAGGTTAAGAAAAATCTCAATTTCTCTTGCCGACTCCAAATCAAATTCACTTCCGTTACAAAAAATAATAATAATCATCAATCCCTCCGCCTCTCCGAAACTTACTCGTCCTCGATGAAAAAAAAATCCTAATCCCTCGAACTTTCCACTTTCCCTCGTATAAAAATCTTTTATTTCCCTCTCTCGCGGAAAAAAACGACGTAGATAGAGAAGAGGAATATAATAAAACGCGTGGAAACGAAGTAACTCCGAAAGAAGTCGTGAAAGCTCGATTTTCACGTCCGCGAGGCCACTGCCTATTCACGTGACGCAGCGAAAGAATGTCATCGCGAGTGAGAGAGAAAGAGAGACATGCCGCGCACGTGCATTTCGTTGTACACGTATACGTGTTTCCTTACTTTACGACTTTCGGCAGGACGTGGATTTTTTTCGAAGAAGTATTTTTCGGTGTTTACGTTTTCAAGGAACCGTTGTACCACCCCCGCCCCCCTCTAGAAAGAACATCTTTGTGATTTTTAAGTACAGGCTGCAAGTTTCGAAAGGATATATATATACGTATATATAGTTGCATTTCAAGGACTGTTGTGTAATTTAGCGATCTTGGGAATTGCTTATTACTTGTTTTGACTGCTGGTATATTTTTAGCTTACTACACGTTATGCAGTCCGATACAGGCTGCGTTGGAATTGGTTACATTAGAACTGAATCGAATCGATGCACGCTTATAAAATGCTGGGAACTTTAATAACCCACGTCGACTGCGATAAAACCAGCTACGATAGCCATACCCGAATGCGCGCGGCAAATTACTTTCGTCCGAAAATCCGTACAGGACGGTTTTGTAGACGAATCGAGAAAAAGAGCTCCAAGTAGGAGTTTTCATAGTCCTCTTCTCTTTGAGTTTCAGTATATAGGGAGAGAGAGAAAGAGAGAGAGAGAGAGAGAGAGATTGACTTCCCGACATTACATATTATGACGCGAAACGGCGAACAAGAGCATAAGAGGATTGAGGAGCTCATAGCAAACCATAACCAATGAATATCGTACACTCCGTTATATTAAAGAAATTTGAATCTTTACAGCATATCGTAAGTTTTCATTATTCTTTGGATTGCAGTGTGTACAGGATGACACCGTTAATTGAATAAAAGTGAATACTAAACGTGCAACAATGATAAAATATTACACGGTGTATAGATACCCCCAATCATTGAAAAATTCAAGTACATTCCCGGTAGTTGAAGATTGAAAGAATGCGGTATGATTGCGATTTTTTACTGCAAATTATTAAGCTTAAATTTGCTACGACATCCTTTTAGACGCATACAGCTATTCGCAAGTCTATTATGCAGTAGTTTGCCAGCTCGAAGACGCGGGCGTCCGCAGAAAAGCGCACTCCTAGTCATTCTCGCCACGGCTGTGCCGCGCGGAAAAAAAAAAAGAGAAAGAGAAGCTAGCCGGCAGCGCTGCCAAACAAAAGCAGCCCTGGAAAAGCGCAACAGACCCAGATAAACTGCGCGGAGAAGGGGGCTGCATTGACAGATGTCACAGCTTTGCAGCTGCATCGACGTAATTTCCGTCGCGAGTCAAGCGGGGTACACGTACATGCACGCGCGCAGAAGGAAAAACGCGGGTATATCTATATGTCTTTTGTCTCCTGGGCGACGTCCTTTGAAACTTGCCAACGTCTCTCATCAAAGATGCAATGGGACGTGAAACAATAGGCTGCCACCTTACAATGCCGTCGCGTCGCTCGCATTGCCTACCTCTCACCGCCAGCACCGCCGAGCCGAAAGACGCATTGTACGCTCGACGAATTGTTAACCTTCGCGTAATTTCGAGCAGTGCTGGCCCCTCTCTCTCTCTCTCTCTCTCTCTCTCTCTCTCTCTTTCTCTCTTTTTCACTCTGTCGGCGATGAGTCAGGATTCGTGAATCGCTCGCTGATAAACGTCGGATGCGTGGCTCGCGCTTTTTTCGGCAGGAAGAGGTGCGTTTCGCGTGCGCTTTTTTTTCTTTTCTTTTTTTTTATCGCCCTTTGCGCGCATCGCAGAGGCCGATTGTTCTATCGCGAGAAGCGTTTTTTGATTAAAACGCTTTTTTTTTGTTCAGAAAGACTGCTTTTGGATTCGAAAATTCGCTAGTTTGATTTGACAAATTTGCTTTGTGTCGAAGTTACATTAATTCGCAGAAGCGGTCGCACTGCGAGTTTAATGAAAGCTCCGAAATCCGGTTCAGTTTTGGGCTTTAATTGGATTCATCGGGGAAAATTTTTCGGGCATTTGATCAAAAGTCATCGGGCAAAATACTTTTCCATCGGAAAGTAAAAAACGATGCAAAAAGTTGGATTGTACAATTGATTGAAGACATAGTACAAAACAGAGATCGATATAGCATTCGCTATATGCAAAATGCAATTGAAAATAGCGTGCATCAGCAGGTGTATACTAACCTATTCTCTTGCCCCCTCTTCCTATACATTCTACAGTCAATATCTAATCTAATCTGAAATGGTATAGTACAAAGCAAAATTGTTTAGCAACCGCGCGAGATCGATATTTAACTCCGTATGTAGAGTGAGGGAGAGAGAATTCGACGGGAGCTGTAACAATTGTTCCGGCATCGCTTTCGACATTTTGGAAACTCCATTCAGTCAATTTCCATGCGCATACATTCTCTAGACAGTATGTGCGCCGCGCTGCTGGTGTCAATCGCTCCTCGCCAACCTTTATCTGTCTGCCTTCGATGCAAAAAAGAGAACGTTACAAATTAATGGCGATAGTTGGTTGACAAGTCCGATATCGTCATTAGCGTTAGCATAATAACCGAGCGAGAGAGAGAGAGAGAGAGAGAGACAGACAGAGACAGAGATAGAGAAAGAAACGGGGTCACCGTGAAATAATGCAGCCATCAGCGGAGACGGTGAAGGAGGATTAAGTAAAAGAACGCGAGGGGGATGAGAGCAGCGCGTAAAACAAAAGGACTAGGGGAAAAAAAGCAGGCCGATAGGCGCAGCGACGCGAGGCACGGCGATATTCGAACGCTGCCAAGTTGCCGGAGTTTTTGCACTCGCGTACCCGCTTTTCATCTCGGAACACGCAACGCGGCGCGCCTTGTATTAAATTTCGAATGGCCACGCGTCTCGAGGAGGCAGTCGTGCACAGGTATTGCGATAGGTTTCAAAAACTTTGAGGCTTTTTTCAGGACTCTCGGCAATTCGGAAGTCACGGTTGTCGTCTTGTAACTCCTCGATTAGATACGAGATTTCGAAAAGGTTTTTTTCATTTTTTCAAGTACTTCGCTTACAGCTTCAATGCTACTTTCGATAACATGTTCTTTGTGCTGTAACGGTAACAATCCGTTTTATTTATAAATTTTAAAAAATAAAGATAATCTAATAATTTTGTATATTCCAGTTTTTTATCCTTTTTTCGAACCGACCTTCACTTACTTGCAGCTTTTTACCAAACTTTTGCTATCTTGGATTTATTTATTACGAAACTTATGTATATGTTTTATATGACAAAACAGATTTATCTGTACGGCAACTTAATTTAATAATATTTGGGAATGAAAACTATTCTGACGACTTGACATCAATCCATTAATTAATTAGAAAGTTTGTACTCTTTTTCTACTTACCTTTATGTATATAGCACAATAAAAATTTTATACGTGTATCATTCTCGTCTCGTTCTCAACTCTCTGGTAAGTTTCAACAAAATTGTTAATTACAAGTTACTTTGTAAATAATGTGCATGAAAATATCACTTATAATTTCAGCCTGAAGATCAATATTTTAAAACGGCCAGAACTGTCGCAAAATTTTTAAATAACATAAATTGATAGAAAGTCGTGAGAATTATTTGAATTTCTAAACATGTTTTTATATCCATCATCAGAATCAATCAAATAATTAATTTAACAATGTCTAAAATTGTAATTAATTCAAAAGATCGAGGATAGATTGCGTACTTTTATGTTCCATTGAGAATTCAAAGTTCCCTCGAAAGTTTCGACATAGATTGAGTAATGATTAAAGCATCATCGTTTCGCCGATTTATCGTTCCTTTTGTATGTCACCCGGAAAATAGAAACGTCCTCTCGAAAAAAGAAATCCAATCGCATACACTACGCGTAGTGAACTTTACGGCAGCGAGCGTAAATCCGTCGTCGTTTCGAAAAAGAATAATCCGCGCACATGCGCCGGGAAATGTGATTAATCGATTGTTGCCGCTTTACTTATTGGCGAAGCGGCGGCGGCGGCGGTGGCGGCGGCATTGGTAAATGAACGATTGCGTCGATTACGTAAATTAGTACAGCAGCGCGCTATCTCGTAAACTCTCGCAGCGTATGCATGCGCGCGTCTGTGTTCGGAAGATGGAGGGCAGATTTGTTTGTTCAAGACCTCGCACACGTACAGATAGTGCAGGAGAGAGAGATTTAGCCAGCAACACGCGGCAGAGAGGAGCTTCCTATAGCGCTGCTTTTTCGGTGATTTATATCTCGCCGGCCGGTGCTTTTGTTTGCCGCCGGGATTTTAATTGTGAGAGAGCTGCTGCTCTTCCTTTTTGCGCGCTGTATTGAAATGTAAATATACGCCGCTGAACGTGAATTATCGCGCATTTGAACCGACTCACGAGAGCAGTTCTTGCAATAATAACAGGCGAGAAGGGCAGAGCACGCTGATCGATTGTCACGCGCTGCAACTGGAATCGTCCGTGTCGATGTGTACGCACGGCGCGCGTACGCGACTTAAAACCGCGTGCGCACGCACGCGAGAGCAAGAGTGCGTCGCGCGATTCAGCACCCCAGGGATGAGGAGCGAGCAACTCGACAACCTCGTCCTCCCCGCCCCTTGCCTGCCCGTGAAAAACCCGAGAAGCTTGTGCTTTTTCGGGAGGCAACGTTCGTTTGCCGCCTCCTCCTCCTCCTTATCCCGAGAATCCGAACGGGCTCTCGGCGGATTTCGCTCTTTCGCGTTTCCCGCGCTGCACTTTCCTGGTGCCTCTTTCGAGACTTGGAAATATCTCGTGCAAAATCAGGGCACCTTCGAAAACAAAAAAACAAGAAATTATTAATCCCCAGCTGTCCGCACCGACACAACAGCGAACGAACTTTAATCTCTCACTCTCTCGCCGAATAATCCAATTGAAAACTCATCGCAGCAGCGGCAACGGTAGCAGCACCGTTGCAAGTCGAAATGAAATAAAGCCACTCTGCGTCGCCCAGCCTCGCGCAATTAAAGCTCTCCCCGAAAAAAATAATGAAATAAAATAAAGCGAGACGCGCGCGCGCGAGCAAGTGATAAAACTGCGTGGCGGGGCGCTCGGCTAATTTCATCCGAGTTCGGCCGCAGTGGCGCGTCTCTGGGAAAGACGAGAGCCGTGTACCCATTGACGGGGCGCTTTGCTTTCCTTTTCTTACGTCACTCATTATTCAGAAGGCGGCCGGCGCCCGCGCTTATAGATTCTCTCGCTGCGCGCCGGGACGTTGACCCATCTCGCTGCCGCCGAAAGATGAGCTTTCGCGCTTTTTCGAGAAAGGAGGTTACGCGTCGCCGCTGGCCAACGCCGATTTATCGGCGACTGACCCCTTTTTTGCGCTCTCCTCTGTTACGCCGCGGCGATCTGTCCTGTAAGTAGATTCGTTAAGGACTTTCGTAAGTGAATTATGCCCTCGTCGACGATTTGTCAAAGCCGGCGCGCTTTCGCAAAATTGTTTCGCGCGCGAAACTCGCAATCCGGACGTTGGTTTCCTTCCTCGCGCGCGCGGCTGGTTGGAAAGAAGCGACGTGGCGGCGAAGGGCAAGTTGGGGGAGGGGGGGGATGGAGTTGGGCTGAGAAAGCTCGCGAGCGCGATTTACAGGCGAGAGGGCTGTGTGCACACGTGTGTAGCCTAGGCTTGCGAGCACTCGGCGGTTAGCGAGTATAACGACGATTAACGGGCGCGCGAGCGCCCCGCCTAAATGTATTTGCTAAGCTGAAAGCCATTAACGTGAGACTGCTGGCGCGCTCACACTTGTTAAGGAGTTGCAAGCCGTGAGAGGGAGTGCAAAAGATGCACTAAACCTATAGAGATGGATGGTAATGGTTCCGCTGTAACTCCTCCGTTCGATTTTCGCTTTGGTTTCTTAACTGAGTTAATTGGCTCCCCCCTCCCTCTCCTCCTGCCTTTTTTTATCTTCTTGAATTCACCAATCGGATGCGAGTATTCGTGAAATATTTTGGAATCGACGCGAGCGCAGCTTTTGCAAAATCGTTGCGTGGCAAACTATATTTAACCCGAACGATCGCGCGATTTTCAGCTGCGACTTGAGTACCGTAGCGCAGTGGTTTTCTCGCGCCGGAGCTTTAGCCTTGATTAAAATGACTCCTTGACTTTTCTTCTGTTCGCGTGAAAGAAGTTTTTGATCGAAGCGTTTTCGTGAGAAAATTTCACTCCGAGTCGCAGATTACCAAGGGCTCTCACTCGTCTTAATGCCCAAGTTTTGAAATTCGAATTATTTTGTAATGTTTGGGCTTGATGGCTTCTTTTCCAAACTAATGGAAATGTTTCGAGGTCGAGGGAAAAAGCTTTCGACAATTACGGAAGAATTCCGAGATATCGTTTTTAGATGACTTATCCGCAACGGCAATGGTATCCTCTAATTACAAAATTATGTCGGCTGTAATTTTCCAAATTTCTGTTATTCTTCGTATGTTTATATCGATCGTATACAAATCGTCGTGGTCAGCGAATTCATAGCATACGATAATAATTATTGAATGTTATTCATATAAACCGTAACAGATATTTATAAGAAAAACTGTATATTTTTTCAATTTACGGCATCAATATTGCGCATTCACGTGTAATATTATTTTCATATATATATATATACGCCCACGTGCATAGGGAATTACGCAGGAGCAAACTCGGATGACTTTGAAGAGACTAGGATCAACAACTACGTTCCTAATTAGACCGTATGATATTCAATAAAACAATTCTTGTTTTGTATTAGCGAATTATTTTTGTCGTCCGAAACATGTTTTCGTAGATTAGCAAGTGTCCACGAGACGGTCGTTTGATCAACTTACTGACATTCGATTGATTTTTTGTCGAGGCATATGAAGAAGATAACAGAGAATAGCAAGATATATCGAATTAAATTCTAATTCGCTTATGATGGTTTGGAATGTATGAAAAGCGCTAGATATCGAATAAACCTAATCATAGCATAAGGATATTCGCGATAAAGTCAATTCGGAAATAGTCAAAGAGCGTTTGTTTGTCTACAATTTATCGAGAGAGAGAATGACGGAACGAAAAAAATGCTTAATGTTTACTCATTATTTCGCGCTCTGGGCGGTCGCTTGTCGATTTATTCCTCGAAAATTACTGGAATTTGCGGCTGACATTTATGTCAATTATTTCGTGCGTCAAAAAAAATGTGACTACAGTAATCACGTAAACACCGAGAGAAAACCAGTTGCCTCAATTCGTTCAATGTTTTTATTTTAAAAAAATAAATAAAAAAAAACAGCACTGCGATTTGGTTGGTAACGTGCCAAAGAGAAAGTTATTTATTTCAATAATTTAATATTTTGGAAACCAGCACTGCGATTAAATTAGATTATTTACAGAATAATTTTCCATACCATATTAATAAATCCCGTGTTCTCAAACAACATTAATCACTGGTTAAAGTTCGAAATACACGTGGAGTATAGGGTTGAATCCCTTAGGTTTGAATAACCCGAGCTGCAATTTCCTTTTAATTACTAATTATGTATTTAGTCAGATTAATGATTAAATTAAATAGTTTTTACCGCTAGATGTGGAATCTGTTAACTTATTAAAAATATCTTCTACTTCCATTGAAAGATCTTAGCACTTGTTTACTTTATCAAGACATTAAAAAATAAATCTAAAAATTTATATCGTTCCGTTACAGATGCGATTTATTAGCATTAAAAATTTACATTTAACCGAACGCAACTAGCAAACCACACATTTCGAAAGCCATTTGGTTTTGCTGCAAACGCACACACAGTCAAGCCAGAGAAACGCCGTGAATCACAATACGCCACAGTAGCGAAAAGCCCATTGATTTCTCGTTAGCGTGGCACGCTAGTAGACGTTGCTTCCCACAGTCGAAAAATTTCGTGTTCCTCCTCGTCGAAGTGTTGCAACAGCAACACGGACGGACTCATCGTTGACGCTAACGAGCCAAACAGCAGGGGGCATAGTCAGATGTACGCAATCTCAATGAATTAGTACGTTGGAGAATATCAACAGTAGCTGCGTCCATTTTTCAACTTTGACTGGTTTACCAGACGATTGTTTGGCTAAAGGACACGTCTTTCTTTTCTCTTTTTGTGGCTTCGCCTTGTGTGTAATATTTATAAGGTAGAAACTATGCGTTCGCTACTATATTTAAAAATACATATTAATAATTTTTACCGAAGCCATTCACAATTCTTGGCTTTAGATGGGCTATTCACACACTGACTATTGAGAATCTTCTATTCACGTAAAAGCCTCGCTATTTTTTCTTTTATTAAAAAGTTCGACTCGAATGGGAACCAAACTTTGGATAATATAAATTCTCGTGTCAGCTGATCAATGCTAATTCAAATCTCCCGAATACTCGTGCCCAGCCGAAAGAGGCAACAGCGTACAATTTCATAAGCGTCGGAATATTTCTCTCTTTCGTAGGGTCCGAAAATGGAGTCGAGCAAACAAAAAATAAATTATCGCACGGCCAAGCGCAAGCGTGCAAATTTTATCAGTTGCCGCTTGGCGAAGTCGATAATTTTCATTTCTCGCTCCGAGTTCTCAATCCGCGTTGCCGTGAGTGTATATATTTTTTCTTCGCGCGCTCGCGAAAAACGGAATTAATATCCTGTGTTCGGCTCGAGCCTTCAATTAATTGGCACTTGAAATGAAAAACAAAACAAAAGACTTATCGATCGTATTTTTTCAACGTATATATGTGACGACAACGTCAAGGGGCCACTGCTTTTCCCGGATTTTCTCCCGCGCTCAATTAGCTAATTAATGCCAGGGCGGAGGGAGCTTAAGTGGGTTAGGATGGGGAATGAGAGAGTGCTTTGATAATGACGATGTGGCTGCAGTTTCCTTTTTTTTATACTCTTCTGTTGCGTGCGATGGGTATTGTTGATTCGATTGGCTCTGCCATGGTTTGTCTCTTTTTCTCCGTAGGTTAGCTTCATTGGTCTGAGTGAAGTGCAGAGAGTAACAAGTTTTTCATTTGACACTTCTGCTCCCGAAGATCAATTTTTGTCCATGCAACGTAGAAATTCGCTCGCCAAATTCTGGAGCAAAGATATTATTGGAAAAATGCTCTGACAATCGGCAATCGATGTATTATGAAATTCCAAAGCAGCGTTGATGTGGGCTTGCTTGGGCTTTGAGTTAATTTAGGCTTTCCACGAGTAAGTTTCTTAACAGTCGAGTAGAAGCGCAGAAGTTTTGTAAAAAAGAAAAAACAGAAACGCGCGCAGCGCAAGAACGAAACTACATCCACTTCCTTTTCTACGTGCGCATATCCATTAACTGCCCTACCGCAGGCACAAAGAAGACGAGGAAGAAAGCAGGAAGTACAGCGAACGGAAACTCGACTTGTGTTTACATCAAAGTTCAGTAGCTTCCTCTCTCTTCCTCACTCCCTCTAAAATACTCGGGATACGTGCCAGATGTGTCGAGCTGATGAGTGAGTTACGAGCTGCTAGAGACGCTCCGAGGATTTTTCATGGCTTTTAGCTTCTTATACGGCACAAAGAACACGCGCGCTTTTTTTCCAAGCTTGCATTTCGTCGCCTTTAGCCCGACGCACACCGTCACACCGTCGAGTGTTTATATAGACATTCTTTTGTGGGACGTAACGCGATGGAAGATTATAGGTATCAAACTTTGTTTGTTCGTCGTTGTTGGCTGCTATGAATAGCATCAACAGCTCCCCAAGAAAACAAAAACAAAACCACAGCAACAACAAAAAAACAGTTGCTTATCGTTGCGTGCGTAACGGACAGTGCAAGGCCATCACTTTTTATCAAATAAAAATTCTGCGAAAGAGAGGTCGTCAATAATAATCAAATATCAAATTGCTTCCTCCGGCAAACAGACATTGACACTAATTAAAAACGACACCGTCAGCATTTGCCGGAGTCCATTGTTCGACTATTCGATCTTCATGCGTTTTTCTATTCTCTGATGGGTTTGTCGAAACGGGCGCGAGAGACTCTTACTTGGCGTGCATCGTTTGATTGATTTCGAGCCTGCGTCGAGGCCGCGATACGAGAGCGTACATTGATAGCGTTTTATCAAGATGGACGCGTATCGCGAGATTGCGGATCGATTACTGGAAATGATTTTATACGTCTGCTGTATTGATAGAGAGTGTCTACCGATGAACGATGGCTCGTAAGTTTTTAGCTTTTCTTCACTGCTGATGGGAAACATGTGATATGTCAAAAGTAGAGAGCGAGAGAGAGGAGAATCAAATATTTGCCGGATGAAAAGATTTTTTTTCCAAATATCGCATGTCGAAAGTGACTATTCATAAAGCGCACAAAGTCGCTCGGCTGTTGACGTTTGCTAAGTGTCTATTTTCTATTTTGCGCGTATGTCCGCGAGCAAATCGAAAAGGAAACTGGACGTGCTTGAGCGGCTCATGTGCAAAAACAAAAGAAAGAAAAATCAATTCAGTGTCTTTTTATAAATCATTCGCGCAAAGCTTTCCTCCTCCGGAGGACGACGACGACGACGACATTGCAGAGCCAGGCTCTTTTTCGTACGACGTCGTTCCGCACGTGCAAGAACCGTCGACTCGTAGATGAGTCTGGCATTAATCGTGTCTGCGCTGGCTGGGGAAGGGCTCTGAATTTACGCTCGGTCCGCGGGGTGCATTTGAAATTCGGCTTGTGTCTGTTGCTCGCACCTGCGATGAAATTTCCGCGTGTTGCACATACACGCATCGATTTCCGGGAAGAAAGAATACGGAAAATTAGCATGCATTGAGCGTGAGAGCAACGAAAACGAGGCAAAGTTTGATAAAGCGGGCGTGGGGGGAGTCGTGTGAAAATTGAGCGAGAGAGGGAGGACTTCTCGTCGCGTATATAGTTAGGGAGAAAGGTCCAGCGTATTATACGAGGTTAGTTAGCCCAAGCTTCGCGAGCGACGCCTCTTGCATATTAAAAATATTCAAATGTGTGTGCTCCTGTCTGGTGGAAGCTGCTGCTGCGGTTCTGTTATATATGGCCTTAAAAACTTTATAACTCGGGGTAATTTAGGCGTGCCAGCCCTGTCGCCGATATGATAGCGCGGCCGAGGAAGCCCCGTTCTTTTGTTTCACGTAAAGCGGGAAACGGAGAAGACCGGGCGCGGGGCCCCCCATTGACGCGCGCGACGCTTCCGGCAGGGGCGCGCGAACTTTTCGCGAGGACGTCGCGCGAGGCACGCGACTCGCGGCTGCCGCGATAAAGCACGTCGAGCATGATTTACAGGCGATCAAGGGCGACTAAATCAAGCGTACTTTTCTCGTGTGTTGCAGGTACGTTCAGCGAAATTAATTCCAACGCGCAAGGAGTTCCAACTGTTGGAGAGCGATAAGACTGGTGAGTCAGGCTGTTACAGAGATAAATGCAATGCCTCCGTTCCACGCGCGCACGCACACTTGTAAAATAATCTCGGCAGCACATGTATATAGGTCCGTCGTTGAATATTCATTAAAATCGAGCCGACAAACAATTCCGCATCAGTTTCGATTAGCGCGCGACTTATCGTGCTCGCGATGTTAAAAGGATTATTAAAACAATGCGCGCTAGTTTCTGAAAGCGTGCGTTTTAGATAATTACATGTAAATATAGTCGGATGGCCTGCATAAGCCGCCACGGGGGCGCGGTAAAGCTCGATGATGAGATATTTCGGAGCGTGCTGTGGTCCCGGTGGTCGGCGGCCTTCATTGTGGCGGTAATTGATACGGAATTCCCATTAACCGGATAAAATCGTTTCGATGCTTTCGCTACGCTCGCCGACGTCTCTTCGCTGACCACCTCAAAAGTAAGCCCGATCGCGAATCGCGATAAATACACGTAGCGGTGGCGTGTTTTTTTTTCCTCATCCTCCTTCTTCTTCTTCTTTTTCCGCTTTTTTCGCTTGCTTTTGGGCTCGCGAACGAGAGTATACGTCCTCGCGCGGAGGGAAAAGTGCATCGCGAGCGGGCTAGCGCTGCACGTAGGATCCCCAGCGTGCCAAACTTTTTTTTTCTTCTTCCTTTGCGAAAAATCGACGTTTTCGCCGATACGCCGACGCGAGCAAAAGTTTCTCGCGGCGGCAGCAGTCGCCTCCGCACGCGCAGCAGCTCTCGGCATGAATTTTCTCGGGCGAACGGGCGTAATAACGAATTGCCTCTGCCGGTGGGCTGGGGATCATTGGCAAGAGTCATCCAGTCGCGCAATCGACTTAACAATAACGTCTCCGCGTTTCAAAGTAGATTCGCGTTTGCGAAAAGGGAAAAGTGAAATTAATTTACTGGAGGGGGGAGGGGAAGCCAGACCGGCGAGCGCACTCGAAGTTGTCTGCCGGCGCACGGCGTGCAATCGAAAAGTTGGGCGGCGGCGAATATAACGAGAGAGAGAGAGAGAGTAACTGACTAAAGACTCAAAACTCCTCTTGTAGGCTTTCGATTAAATTTTCCGGCGCAGCCTCCCCTTAATCTCTCTCTGTCGTATAATAATTGTCGCGTGGCCTCCCCGTCGACGTTTCTTTATCCTACCCAATTAATTCGCAAGCGAGCGAATTGCTCGGAGAACGACTCGTGCACAGTTCTGCTGAATTTTAAAAAAGCTTATTCTATCGTTTAGCTGAAATTTTATTTCTATTTGGATGCATCTGTCTGCAGCATGTCATTGATTCGCATGCCGAGAGTCAAGCGCTAATGATGAATAACAAGGGAACCACAAAAAAATATATGGTAGCATATTGGACAAACATCTCGAAGGACCAAACGTGTCTTGACGACTCGCCGTGTCTTCGCAGGGATGACGGTCCAATGTAACCAGCTAGAGAGTGTCGTCGTCGAGGCAAAGTCATCGATATTCGAGGATTACACGGGGACGATTAGCGTGGACATTATGAGGGCGGAAGGATAGATAGGTAGTACGGTTCACGCGCTGGCCGTACCGAGCCTGAAAGGTGAATATTGGCGCGGATTTGTCTCGCCGTTTTCGTCGGATTTCAAGAAAAAATGAACGATCTGCGAATAAAAAACAAAGAGAGAGAAAAAGAGGCTGATGTCATCGTGATCGCGCGGACGAGAGTCACCGAGCGACACGAATTCCGTAATTCGTAAGCGAGTTTCCTTGTAACTATTAACAGCGAAAATTCTGTATTTTTTTTCTTTTTCCTTCTGCCTGAGCGGACGATCGTAGTCGCGGCAACGTTAGTCATCGTATGCTGAGTCAAAACGCACTTATGCAGTAGCACGAACCTTATGACATTCTTTCCTCTTCTGCCGAGAGCTTTCTTGCCGCGCGATTCGCAGCGATTCATTAACGGAACGACGCGAGCGCGAGCCGATGATTCATCGGTACATAGGCGAGCGATCATCACGACGAGCTTATAACGAGCTTCGAGAAGGCACCGCGAGTCGACATTATTTCGCAGTCGTCAGTCGAGCAAGGATGTATAATCCTTTATGAGATTTATGAGGATCTCTGCGGGCTGTTATGTCGGCCAAGATGTATAGCTTTCCTGCAAAAAAGGATTCCCATTGAGAGCGCCCGACGTATGAATGGACATGTCGAGGTGAAGCATCCGAGAACACGAGGCGCACAAAACTCTTCGTCCTCCGTATTCGAGAAAACTTTCTTGAAGCTAGCCGACGAAAGGTAATCCCGTAGAGTTAGATGTGATGGGTCGTCAGGGTTAATTATACATGAGGTCGGCATGGAATCATTGCGTTACCGACATTCGTGTGATATACGAAAAGTTGGAGGGGTCGAACGAGAATAGTTAGTAGCACGGAAAAGCTCAAGGTTAATATTAGCATTCTTAAGAAGTCGTAAGTTTTCGTGCGGTCGGCGGCTGCTTGCCTACGGCAGTGAATTTTACCCCGCCCAAAAACAAGAGAGAAGGTAATTTAGCTGTATTAGGCGGTTTGCCCAGAGATGCATATTAACTTTGCGGGGAAACATCGCTTACATAACTTAAACGTTAAGCTCTCTCCGTCAAAGTAGCGAGTAACTCGCGCGCGTTTCGCTTATTATGAACACTCATCTTAATAAAAGCATCCGAAACTTGCCGACGCAGAGAGAGAGAGAGAGAGAGAGAGAGAGAGAGAGAGGGAGAGAGAGGGAGAGAGAGAGAGAGCGAGAGAGCCATTCCATTAATAAATATTACAACGTCGTTCTACCACTGCTGCTCTCCCCAACAAGCGGCACTGAATCATCAGCTCGGCCGCTTCGGCAACTTTTGCATCGACGGATAAATGTCCTCGCTCGTTGCTGCATTTCGGAGCAATGAGCGAGGATACCGCCGATGACGCATGCATGCTTTTCGCTTTACTGTCCGACTCGAAAATCTCCGAGGGGCGAATTCAGATACATGGGCATGGAAATAGAAAAAACAGTTGCGAGTCGGAAACAGCTTTATTACGAGTAAATCAACTTTTTACGACAACTTCGAAACGAATATTTTCCAACGTGTTTGTTTACAATGGACTTGTCCATGTTCGTTCGAGACACTACGCGCTAAATTTACACCAGTTAGTCTAAATACCGCGCGCGAGTGGCGAACCAAAAAACTAGGTGCACGTAAAAATCCACTCTTCGGGGAAACAGACAAATTCAATCGTGGCGTAGCAAGTTGTCTCTTACTTTCGCCTCGAAAACGACGACATTCCGGTGTGAAGTGTTATTTGCGACGTGGAACCCGCCGAAGCTTTTGCACGAGACCCAAGCCGACCGATCAAATAATTAACCTGCTTCGATCGCAATAACGCGCGAGACTTGGAAAAAAGCAGAAGCAGTTTTGTCCGGAGAGCACGTATTCGGCATAAATTATCCGGAGAGGAGCGACGAGTGTACATTAGCCAAAGAGGGGGTTGCCGCCGTCGCCGCCGCTGCGCGCGGTGCTAGGTCGTTTGCCGTAATTGTCTCGATCCATTCCCATAACGCTTGTAACGCTCTCGCCGCGCGGCATCGATTATTCCCAATTATATTAACAAATGTAAATCAAGACTAACGGCTTGAGAGCCCTCGGCTGCAGCGAGCTCGCCGCGCGGCACTCGGAGCTTTCGGCCAAGTGCGCTCGTTTCCGGCGCGCGAAAAGACCTCGCGCCGATCCTGCAGGTGCGCGCCGTTCGTAAAACGCTTCCGAGCACTTGACGGCACGCACGGCAAGATCGATCCGCAACGCGGCGGCAGAGGGACCGTCGTCTTGACCGCACTCGGCGGCCGCGCGTTCACGGTGTCGCTGTGCTACGCGACTGCAGCCTGGAATCGAAGCGCGACATCCCTCTGCCTCTCGGCGAGTTAGCTGCGTCGCTTGGCAAAAAGCATCCTCATAAAGCTCTCTCGCCGTTAACTTCAATTTCGCAGCGCCGCAGCAAAGCCGACTCGCTCGCGCGCTTGTAATCCTTGAAAATTACGCGGGGCTTTACGAGGTGAAAAACCAATCCATTCTCTCTGCGAGCCGTTTTTTTTTTTCAGGCCCGTTCCGAGGCCTCGTAAATTTCGTTTACACGCCCAGGATTCCCGCGGGCTTCTCACCTGTTGGTTCGTTAATGTAATTAGCCCTAGGAAGGAAGCTCAGGTGCCGCGCGTCTGCATCCGCGCGTGCCATTATCACACGCTCGCGCCGCTAATCCAATTAACGGATCCGCGCGTTCCGGGACTTTCTTCGCTCGCAGTATCGGTGACGGATCGATGCTACGTAAATGCAACGGCCCGCGAAACGGTCGTGCGATCGGCAAACAAACCAGTTCTCTTCTTTCTCTCTCGGGTATATTTGCGTCTCGCTCCCTGTCGCTCGACTGCCTCTCTCTCGCATCGACCATTTGCGTTAATGAGTCTGCTCCCCTTGCGCGCCAAATGAAAGATGCCGGCTTTATTTTGCGCGAACGATGAAAAATAATTATCACGCGCGCCCACCTCCGGAAATCGTCGTCAAGTGCAGCTCCGGCCCTCCACGCTTGCAGTTGAAAGCCAATTTCGAATATTAATAGTTGGGGGCTGCGGTCTCCGGACGGCCACGGCGACCGAGTGCCTCCGTCGTTATTGCTTTTGTTTTCGCAGCGACGGGCAGCGCGAGCGCCAACTTATTATAGCTTTTGTTGTTGCTCGAACTATTTTTAGACGAGACTTTGCAGGCTTGCCTGCAGATCATTAGAAATACGTTGCGATGTCGCGACTCACGACTGCAGGTTTCCACTCTGGATTCGGACTGTTACGATTTCCTCGCTGCCTCGTCGGCCAATCACTTTGCACTCCACTGTCGACCCACCACACTTTGCGGTTTTTACGGTTATGCGCATGATTATTCGTAATGAACGTAGAGTAGTAGATAGAGAAAACAAATCAGCTCACACATCAATATTATCAAGCAATTAATACGAGCCTGATCAAAATCTAAAATACAATTCGCGCATAGGTTCCGAGTCCCGATACGTTTACAGAAAGACGCCAACGTCAATGATAAAACACAACAATAATTGCAACAGTTTTACAGTCGACGTATCCAGCGCGCAGACAAATGAAAAACGAAGCCTTTGCATTGCATAAGCCCGACTCGGTATAGACGTCGCGGTATTCTCGCACAGTCCATTAGGCAAGACTTTCTAAGCGACCGCAGAGAGCTAAAAACGAAAAATAAAAAAAATGGAGAAAAAGGACGAGCGAATGTGCATAACGAATTACTGCAGTGCGGCTTTGCAGCGATAGCATCGAGTTTGCCTTAGACTTGCGCAAGAGTCAGGCGGCACGACGCAGGTGCGTTAATTGGAAAGTCAAATAACAGGAAGCGAACCCGTGTGTGGACGAGGCTTTTCGAGTCCTGTTCACGCGTCGATTGCTAATCGATCGATTTGTTTTTAATTTTACGCGAAAGCGAATACGCATGCGCGCGCGCGCAGTCGAACGAAAGATTTAAAAACAAAACACACAGCAACGACCGAGAGAGCCTTTTATCATTTTCCAAACTGCTCGTCTCTACAAAAAAACACCGTTGCAAGGCAAAAGCTTTCTCGGTAGTGGCAAACAAGAATTACGCACAAAAAAAAAAAAAAAAAACAAAGAAAAAAAACAGAAAAATAAAAAAAGGCGAAAGCGTACCAAGTGTTGCAAAACGGTTAGAGTGGTGGAAGACAAGAAAAAGCTCGTTTTGAAAATTCACACTGCGCGCTCGAATGCAGAGCGAGGGGGAAAAAAAAGGAAACAGCCGGACGCACACGTACGCGCGTGATTTTTTTTCTCCCCCCGTCGAGGTGTGAACAACCGTGTGTGCCCGTTTTCTTCATTTTTGCCCCCTCCCCCTCCCCCCACGCCCTTCTCATTCCGGTGTTTCTCTTTCGTTAGACGTTGCACGTGATGTTTCGAGTAAATATCTTGCCCCGCTTGCTGCCTGCCTGGCGCGCTTGACCGTGAAGCGTTTTAGCAGCAGTTTACGCCCGCCGAGCACGCCGCGATGCTGCTAACCTGGATTTGTTGATATGGGAACAAGAGTGAAGAGAAGAAACAGAAAGAGAGAGAGAGAGAGAACTGTTCGTGTATATCGCGATGCTCTAGTTTTTTTTTCTGCCTCGAGTTTTACCTTCCCTTTCGACGGCGACGACGGCGATTTATGAGTTGTCTGTTTTTATTATCGACTGGTAATTGATGCTTGTATCGCCTGACTGGGCGACGATAAACTGCTGCAAGACGTGCTAATGACCGTGCTTTTAAAATCGCTTGACTGAAGTTTGCATTTTTTGACGACGACCACGATGAGTGTTATTGAGTTTGAAAGGTGACGCTCAATGCTGGGAAGCATCGGTTTATTTTCCGTTCTTCTTTCAACGTCGAAATAAAACCCTGAGTGAGTGAATTTCGTTTAGATATCGAAATTTCATTAGTATATGCAGCATTCATAAGTAAGAGTGTGTGCATGTTCGCGTATTATAATCGACGGTAAACTATCATAAATAGTTTCTATATAGAGTACCTGCATATTCCAGCTCTAAACTGCTATTTTCTTCGTGTTGATTTTGAACTAACACATAGCGCGATAATAAGTAACTATAATGTGAAGGCGCTGTAATAAGCTTGTAAATTATGTCTTGCTTTCACAAAAAATTGTTAGCAGACAGTATAACGAGGCGCGCAATCAAAGTAATTCTATTCTTTTTATTTAAAAATTATACATAACTGGAATTTTACCTGAGTTAATGCTTCAAATATTATTAAAACTAATTCAATAACTGCGTGATATAGAGGAAAATTTCTCACAGCTTAGCATACGAATCATCGTGTACGTCACCGTGAGCGCTCGAGTCCTGATTATACATTAATAATACAGTCATCATTCACGAGATTTCTCGCCGTTCGTACTGCCGATTGGATATTTTACGCGAAAGCGCAAAAAAGTAGTCAATACATAAAATATAAAAAAAGAAAGTCCACAAATTGGAAAAAAGGTACGCAAATATGTACAAAGAGAGAGCGAAAGATGGATCCATTGTATAACCTACACAGAGTAGAGAATATTTGCCGAAGCGATAGCTGCTGCGAAACTTGGCTGAACTATCGATTCGTCGTCATGCTTCTTTCTCTCGACGTATCTCGGGTAAAAGTTGTGTGTCTCTCGCTAGCGGCGCTTCCTTAAGTGAGGGTCTAACTTTCAAAGCAGTGAAGGGGGATTGGAAGGGGGAAGGGGGAGTGAGTAGTCCTCTTCGATTTCCTCGTCGTAAACAAAAAGCCGAGTACGAAGGGAGAAAGATGAAGAGAGAGGAAAAAAGGCAGCGAGCGAATCGATCCTCGATCGTTCACCTCCTCCTTGGTGTTAGAATTAAGGGAGAGAGATATCCTGTCTGCTCGTACAGGTTGCTTTTCAGAGGAAATATTCGAAGCATCGGAATATCTTATCCGTTGGATTATAATAATGCGGTATTAAGATTTCACCGATAACCGAATAAAGCCTCGAGACATCAAAAATCATTTTTTTCTGTTCCAGGTACTTTTCTCATTCTCGGGTTACTTTTTCTTGTCTCTCGAGTGAGTAGCAATAACGCATATACATATATAGCGTTGAATTAATTTTGAATAGCACGAGGAGGCGGCTGAAGGTTATCTCTCCTGCTATAGGAAATCAGAAAACGGTGACTGGCGCTAATGGTAAACTGATGCGCGTCCACTAGTATCACATTATAGTTATCCATTATGTTTGGAGCTTCTTCGGCATCGATGTTTTTCTGCAAGTTTCTGCCTCCTGGGATATACTGTGATTCTCCGGCGTTCCTTATCGGACGTGAAACTCGAAGGCAACGATCATTATATACAACGTCCCGAGGCAAAAAAAACTCGAATTTCGTAAAAAGAAAAAAGCACTCGCGCGTCGTAAGAATTTGCGTACGCGTGCGCACATATGTCTCTTAAAAAATAAAAGAACGAACAAAAACAAAAAACAAAAAAAAAACAGAAAAAAGTAGAAGCCGTCCGAATAAATCAACGGGTGGAAAGGGGCGCGCGCGAGAGAAAAATATAAAATATGCGCGCGCGATAAATATTGCCCATCCGACAGAGTAAGAGTGGCGCGCGTAAAAAGCCAGGCGTTCTTTCCCGCGGCGCCCTGAAAGAGGAGAGCGGCCGCCCTCGGCTTTTCCGCAGAGAGCGTGCGAGCGTCGAAGCAGCTCGTTCCGGCAAAACGTTTGGCCGGGGTGGCGGCAGACACGCGCGCAGCCGAGTCCCAGGTGGATCAGACCGAACTAATGCAAGATTTCCCGTGCATCAGCATACTGGTGCGCGCGCGCGAGGCATGAAAGGGATCCCGATAATAAATATTGATAGGTCACCCAGGAGTTTCCCTCTCTCTCTCTCTCTCTCGCTTTCCCTCCGCTGTGTCCTATTTGCCGGTTCGTCGAGAAGCCAAGCGCGCGCGCGCAGGAATCAGGCGCATGGGAGGCTCAGCCTTGCCGCGTGTCGCGCTGTATGGACTCCAAAGTCGTCCCGTAAATATGCTACGGAGAGAAGAGAAAAAAAAAGTGTTTCCACTTTTTTCTGGTCCCGCCTGCCGAGGGCGCGCGCGAGTGCGCCGCCTGGCAGCGGGCGAGGATGAGCTATGTTTAGCGATTTGACTTCTTGACTCTCGAAAGCTTTGTTCTGATGGTTTTATCGCTCCTGCTTATATTTTTAGAATTGACGCGCGCGCGCACGCTGGCAGATGGGAATCCCTCTCGCATTCTCTCTTTACTTATTGGTTTTTCCTCTTTCTCGGAGGAGCAGCGCTTCTCGCGCAATAACTCGTTGGTTCGCGTGGCCGAGGAATACAGAAGATCGCGTTATCGACGAGAGATTGAACATTAACGCGCGTCCCCTCGCACGTCCCGCGCTGCATTCTCAAAAATAAACCTGACGCACGCATCCGCAGCGCCGTCGACAGATCGATCAAGCAAATTGATAGCCCTCGTCGTCCCGAAAACCTTGGCAATTAATTACCAAAGGCGCGCTTGTATCTATCAATCAGCCACACGCGCAGCATAGGCAACGTATACGATTCGTGCGCTTTCGCTCTTCGTCGTCTGTCCTTATCTATCTGCTTCCTGCTTCTTTCGGTGTCATAATACGGCATTCTCGGGGCGATCTGACCTTAATGGGATTTGCGTGTAAGTGTGCGGTATAGCTGCACGCCGCCGATGCTACAAGCTAGGAAAGACGCCTCGAGGAGAGGATGGAGAATTTCCAATGGGAGAAAGCAATGCGCGTCGCAGGTAAAGCGACTATTGGAATGTAATTATCGTCGCGTACGAGCTTCTATCCATTCTTTCCAGTCGACGCGTATAACTGCAATTATTATCCCCTCCCCCCTCTCTTACTCTCTTTTATCCCTTTGAATGGGTGAGCTTGTTTGCTAAAATTCCGTGCGCATGTGGGGAACGTTTACGAGGCATTTCGAATCTGAAAAATTAATATTCTTTCGTGGATAATTTGTGGCAAGAAGGCAAAAGCTATTAGTGCCAGCTCGTAATTTTCAAGATATATCAAGTGCAGATGCAATGGCTAATGATTTTCCCAGCATTAAAATCTGTATTTATACACCGAACGATAGAATGGAAAGCAGAAAAAAAAATCAGGTGTACGTGGAAAGAATGCGGAAAAGCGTGTGTGCATGCGAGAGAGAAAGAAAATTCTTGCAGAGCTTCTCTCTATTCTCCGGAGAATGATAAATCATTGCGCGCGGGGCGAGAAGGTAAAAAGGCAACGGTGGGAGGGGGGGGGGCGCTACAGGTACCCGCGCCGTTCGGACACTCGTTAATCCTCTCCCTTCCGCCTTTTCATTTCTCCCTCTCCCTCTTCAATTTTTTACGGCTCTATGCCTTTTCTGCGTGCGTGCGTGTTTTTCATTTGCCTTCGCTCTTTTGTGTCTATAATATTTCTATGCGCGCTCGGCGCTTGGAGCGTTCGATGGAGAACGATTTTCCGTTATATTTGGAGAGAACAATGTAGTTGGATGCTTGTACGAAACGGAGAGAGCCTGTTGTGCTCGACGTCTCTCAACAAACGGGCGTGAATGCGGGGACAGCGCACGATCACAGAGAGCACTGCGCGAGTTATTACGAAGCGATCGATAAACGCGGAGCCCCTTTTCGCAGTTGTCGCTTCTTCGTGTAACCTGCCACGGGCCATGTCGCAGCGCAAGCGTCCGTTTTGCGCGGCGTCGCCGGAGCTTCCTTTTCTCCCTCGCGGCGACCTCCTCACTAAAATTGGAGGCTGCGGGAGCAATTTGCGCGACCTCGATGGACCAAGTTCCGGTTGATCGGTCCGCCGACCGAGCAAAGGGCCCGCTGTTTCGAATACTTTTGCATCGCGCTATAAGGATAACTTTCCCTTTCCACTGAACTCGACGAGAAGATCATTAACGGCGAAAATCCAAGTTCCATTCGCGAGCATAATCAAGTGCTCAAACCATAAGGACGATAAAACATTAAGGCAGCTCATCTCGCTGCCGAGATAACGCACAGAAGCCATCACAGCGCGGCAGATGACGAGAGCGAGAGACTTGAATATGCCAACGTCGCGCGTTAATTTTGCCACGGTGCAGGCTTCTGTGGGCGGCATGCCTGAGTAATTCACCGGCGAATCATGTGCCTCTCTGCCGCCTGCAGCGGCGGCGGCGGCGCGTCTATATGCACTGCCGGCAATGTTGCACGTGGTGCGCGCGTGTGTGTATTATGGTGATTCACCGCATGAAAGTCGTATTAAGGCGCTGCTGCTGCGACGGCATCGACCTTCGTGGCATTGGAATCTTGTAGTTGAAAATCGAAAGAGAGAGAGAGAGAGAGAGAGAAAGTTTATATTGTTCGCTCAATCCTGTCGAGATAAGCGGAGTTGATTGAAAAAGTTCGCAGGGAAGCGAAATTTCGAACAACAGTGCCGCATTAAAATGGAGAAGTGGCGAAGCCGTGAAAAAAGGACTGGAAGCAGCTTGAGATTTGTTACTTGACACACGGACGAACGTGTCAACTGTTAAGCCAGCCTGGAAAGATACCAATGAGCTGCGAACAGCGCTAATGAAACTTCTCTTATCAGTCAACTGGCGAGCTCTTTTCACGCGTCGCACGCGCGCTAACTTGCTCTTTCTCCTCGTCGTTTCATTCAATTGCGAGCGCTTATGAGCTACGTCGCGCAAAAATCCTTCCGCAAAGGAGTAGAAGTGGAAGTCGGAGGCGCGCACTCTCACCTGGCGCGCATTGAAACCGGTGAAAACGGCGACGTGTGTGCGCGCGCCTGTGCGTGTGTGAGCTGCGTGACTAGCCTGACGCAATGCCTTGTTGTTTGCGCAAGGAGCGTCGACGAGCGCAGGTGCAGCATGCAAATGTGTCGCCGAGTGAACGAACCCTCGCTCGCTATACTTTCTCTCTCTCTCTCTCTCTTTCTCTCTCGCGCGCGCGTCGTAAAGATCTGACGTGTGCGGCGTTTCTTACGTTGCGTTCGCTCAAATCAGAGAACATTTCTATTTTCTTTTTCTCTCTTGTCATCAAAAACAACATGAGAGAGAATTGGGCAACGAGCGGACCGCCTGATTTGCAGTTCGTTTCGCGCTAAATATTTACTCGGCAGCAGCGGTGGCGGCAGCGTCGACAGCCAATGCACCTGGCTGGCTGGCTGCTGTTTGCTTGACCCTGTTTCGCCGAGGACTTCGTTTTTCGTAATTCGCCGATCAAATATTGAACTTGTTGCAGACTGATGCGTCGAATTAGAGCTGGTTTGATTTGCGAAATGGAATTTGAAAGTAGCTCCTTCTTTCTTTGCGTCAGCTCGTACTTCCTCGCGTGAGCGTCCCCCCCCCCCTCTATTTTTTACAACGTTCGACGTAACAAAAATATAAGCACGCAAGCAAGTATTAAAGCTCATATAAAAGCGCTCGCGAAACGTAAATTTAATTAAATGAAAATATCGCTATAATGTTAGCTTCTCTTTTTAGAATGAAAAGAGAAAAAGGGAGCGAGGAGTCGTTACGAGAGAGTAGTACCGACGAATTCTTCGTCTCTCTCTCAGTGCCTGTAATATTGTGTAAACTAATGAAAAATTTTAATTAATGAAAGAAAGCTTCAACTGACGTTGTTAGTTAATTAGAAAGCTTAATAACCGTAGTAATTTCCAAGGAACGAAGCTTTCGAGGGAAACACCTACTATTTAATAATTAATTTGCCTGGCGCTACGGTTCCCTCTCGCTCGCCGGCTATCTTTCGCATCCGGGATGGCTGCTGTAAAATTTTGAAAATTTCTAATGGCTCGAGTTCTCGATTGTTGATGTAACTCTCGCGAGATCGTTAATTTTTTTACGCAAGAGTGAGCAATGAATTTGATGGAAGAAGATATGATTTGGTATCGTAGTTGTGTAAAAATGAGAGATTTTAATCATTTTTTTGTGCGCTATATGATTTTTTCCGAGCAGTCATACAAGATAAGAATATAATCTTTATTAGTGCAATACCAATTTCTAAAATCGGATCGTAACACACAATTCACTGAAACGAATTATCTTCTATCATTTGCATTCCCTAAAATTATAGAACAATTTTTTCTTTACTGTTGGCATCACAATGCATGATTATCAAATTAGTTACGCTTTTTCGTAATTTAAGAAAACAAACTTATTATTGACTCTATTTTCAACTTCCTATTTCACGAATCCTCAGGCTTCTCAAGTTTTATTTAGTATATTATAAATATAGTTACAAGTTTTAGCAATTTACGCAAAGCTACGCCAAACCGTAATTATATAAAAGTAGAAAAAATATTACACGTTACGAACGAGCATGTTATCTTACGAACATAACCGCCGTATTATCAAACGTGTTTTCACACTCATTTGCTTAAGCGAAGTCATCGCAAAACGCTAAAAATTACATCTCACCAAAAAAAGAAGCAATTTCTTAATATCCAATTCCGAGTTTCTCATCACATGGTTAAGGAACCAAATTTCCTAATAACCAGCTCTCGTTTTTTACATAACCGACGACAAAAGAATTCTTTAAGAAAAATTTTTTGAAAACCTCATTTAAGTTTCATGATACGACGGAAGGAGGAAGAAAGAGAGAGAGAGAGAGAGAGAGAGAGAGAGAGAGAGAGAGAGAGAGAAAAGAAATTTTGCAACAACCTTTCCTCGAGCAATGACCTTTGGCTCGGTCTCTTCTCGCTCGATCACTTATTTCTTGAGTATAAAAATTTTGCCTTTAATCTTGAGCGAGTCTTTCTCTCTGTTTTTTCTGGCGTCGTCGTCGTCGTCGTCGTCGTCGTCGTCGAGCTAGAAAACTCGATGCAAATGCCGCCGCTGCGCGAGTATGTGGGCGAGGTAATCTCGCGGTTATTGCTTTGAAGTTGACTGGCTTCCCTTCCTTTTGTCGCGGGCCTCCTTCAGAGAAATAGGCTGCTGCGCATGCTTTTTTTACGTAGTTCCTTTCGCCCTGTGGGCCACGTGCGCTTGTTTTGTTTTTGATAAACAGAACCTCCACGTCGAAGAATATGCGAGGGAGGAATGAACAAAACAAAAAACCGAAGTCTGGCAGGGCTGGTAAGAGGTGGAAATAATTTTTCGAGAGCGCGGTGATTAGTAAAAGATATTTCTCGCGGGAAAGCATAATTAGAGGACAATATCTCGATTAAACTTTCTAGAGTACGACTTTACGATAAGCAGTGCAGAGATGCAGGAGTTAGCTAATTTTATTTGAATTTTTCCATAAAAAGAAAGAAGAAAAAAACTAACGCACGAAAACGGCAATGTTTCATCGATGAAAACCTTTGCAATGGTGTAGCCTTCAAATGGCTTCATATCGACGTTTGAATGCAATATCCCCATGTTCAGCCTTCCTCCCTCATCCTGTAAATTAAATTGAAAGATTCGATCGTAAAATAGCGCGGCCAGTTTCGTTATAAAATTGAAAGCCAGTTTCGAGAATAAAAGAAGCTTCGCGATTTAAAATTCATTTGTAATGTTGAAAGAGAAAAGAGAGATAAATTTCCAGCGGGACGACGTAAAATATCCCGAGATTATTAATAATTTGTTTGCCTCTCTACTTTATCGTCGCGTCGTCGTCGTCGTCGTCGTCGACGGAAATTAACTTCTGGAGAATAAGAAGACGAAGAACGACGAAGGGAGGAAAGCGTCGCCCTTGCCCCTCCGTGTGTTTGTGTGCACAGAAGAAAAAAATAGCGAAATATGAAAAGGGTAGATTGAGTATCTAAGTGAGCAAGGGGGTAGCAAAGGTACTTGAGAGCTCCTGCCTCGGCGAAAGCTCGTCGACGAAAACAAACAATCCGTCGAATTTGGCGTTCGCACCGCGCGGCTCTCTCTGGGAAATTCATTCGCTCGGAGCGCAACTCGCGCTGTGACGCGCGAAAAAATAAAAACAAATATGGTTTTATCGCGCGAAGACAAATTGTGCGTTTTCGGACGCTTTTGTGGCTGCTTGGCGAAGTGTCGCAAGCACTTTTTCTCCGGCGGCGCGCGGCAGCTTGACGAGGACACAAAACTCGAGAGAGATCAAAGGCAGAGAACGAGCGACAAGTGGAAGGGCAGCGCGCGGCGCTTGAAGCGGGGAAAAGTGATTTTCTTGCGCGCGCGACGAGCAACGACCACCGCGGCGAGAGGCACTCGCGCCGGAAGCTTAAAGAACGGCGACCACGCCCGAAAGCTTCTTCAATTTTCGCTGGCCGATTATTATTGCTGCCGTGGGTACCAAAGCCACCATTAACCTTGGGATGCACACCGCCATCTTGTAATAACTTTCGCATGGAGATTACAAAAGCCTTTGTAATGTTAATGAAGTCCGCGGCTGGGTGCGGGAAAGAGCCCCGAGAGCAGCGTCGATAATCGAGAGTTCAAAGAGTGAGAGTAATAACAGATTGATCCCTCGAACCGACGCACTTTCCATCAACAATAAATTACGAGCAGTCGATCGTCAGTCTGCCAACGGCAAAAACCTAATTAATGTTTGTCAAACAGTATCAAAGGTATACAAGACTAAAAACTACCGAGGCCGTGTCTCATTTTTCTTCTTTACTGCGGGCCGTGACGCGCGAATCTAAGCGCCATTTATCTTGCGTCCGTAGGTTGCCGTTTGATCCGCCTTATTTCATTTTCTTTCTCAAGCTGCCGCCGCTCGCTTAAAAGCGGATATAATCTTGGTCGAGCCTCGCGAAGGGCTTCGCAAGGCAGTGCCTTCAGTTCGGAGGATGACGAGCCACGGCGCCGCGCGTAATGCGATGTCAGCAGCGAAAGAACCGATTCGCTCGTACGGCTGCAGTATCAATTTTCGTCGGCTCAATCGAGCTGCTGCTTAGTTATCGCACGGCAAATACCAACTGCGCTGGCCTGCTGCTGGCTCCCCGTAAAGTCGCGCGACCAATTCATATCGTCGGTCGGCCGAGCTCCCGAGCTCCCGAGTTCCCGAGCTCCCGAGCGCCCGAGCGGGGGGTTGGCATTTTCCAAACTTGTTATTTTCTTGCGCGAGTGCTATTCTCTTCGTTCGTTGGGTGCGAAGGGCAATCTTCGAAATTGCCCCGAGCGAGAAGGGGAGAGTAAATACATATATATATGTATACTGCAGCTGGCCGGCGTCGTCGTTGCTTTTTCTCTCTCGCCCCTCGGTTCCGGGCCGTTCGGCAATTTACGATTTTAATTTTAACTCCTCGCGGCACTGGGTCAATTTCATAAGTGCGCGAGCCACGACGAAAACTCACTACGGCGATTCTCGCAGCAAACAGAAGCCCAGCGCGCTCTTTTGAAGGCGGCGAGCGATGAAAGTGCATTAGATCTCTTGTCGCTCTTTTTCTCTTCGATCGCGCACGGGAGACGTATCGCGCCTGACCGGCAAGTTTTCGCGCCCGGACATATATTTTCGCAGTACAACTTTCGGATATATTTATTGGCTCGTCGTGGCGAGAAGAAGGAGAAAAGTTGCGCCGAGAAAATGGACAAGTTAATGAAAGAAAAATTCCTTGTAACGGTGTGTAAAGCGAGTATATATCAATAAGGTAGGAGGCAGGCGTCTATTAGAGACAAAGAAAAGGGGATGCCGTTGATGTGGAAATTAATGGCGGGTATACCGAGGTTGTTCCGCTTTATTGCTCGAATTTCCAATACTGCGGAAGTGAGATAAACTGTATCTCGGATTTTTTTACGAAAATGCAATTGTCACCGCGGAGAAAGAGAAGAAAAAAAACTATGAAAAAGAAAAAAATATCACCCTTGCCCTTCCTGCGTTTGATTCAATCGATTGAAATAACATTGACCCTGTTCACGATAAAAAAGAAAAAAAAAAAGAAAAAGAAAAACACAAGCGTAAACTTCATCCGTACGGCATTGGAGGACAAGGTATATAACCGAGAGAGAGAATGAGAAGAGGGGGAGAGAAGCTTCGATTTGTCTCGCGTCACTTGGCCCAAAGGCTGTCTCGCAATGACAGATGCCGCCGTTAGCCTACCAGTCGTCGTCCTGCGGGAGAAAGGCGTTGCGTTGATTTATTCCGAGAGCTCTCTGTGGATTCGGCATACTCCCGCGTAGGTGTGGATGAGGGAATATTCAATGCAAACTACGCCTGGCGAAGAGTCACTCGTCGAAGGACGACCGCCCCAAAAAATGTCGAGCAAATGGGTTGACTTTGGCTTAACGCGTGCGAGCGGTAAACTTGCGCGAGCTTCCGATTAAATTAATCGACGTTGCAAAGTTTAATCAGGCAAACACCGCGAGCCAATTACAAAGTTGAAACGCGACTAAAGACAAAGCAAAAAGTACGTGCGATCAGAGGTCTCAATTTGTAAAGTCTGATCGAAGACAATGCTGAACTTGACGCTCATCAACTGAAATTCTCGATACTCAATATTCTACCGCGAAGCTTTATAAAATCAGGAGAGAATACGGGGAGATTGGTCACAGCCCTCTGTGTATATTTTTCCTTTTCTTTTACGGATGACTTTTTACGGCCTTTCTCCCATATCGATTGGACGACCAGACTATTAGATTGGGAATATTAATTAGATTTCAGGGAACTCTATATAAAATGTCTCGGGGAAGGGCCGTGATATTCGTTGCGCCGACGTATTTGAAACTTTTAAGAGAAATAAATGCGAGTCCTCGGGTTTTATGCGTACTCGTGAAGTAGCATGAGCAGGGTGATTGGACAAAGTTCATGTTTTTTTTAGTCACTCGTCGGGATTCTCCGCCACATATAAAGTTTATTCAGCAGGAAATTTGAGGTTATGTCTGGAATTTTCGAGATTTCGTCAGTTGGCTATTAAAAAAGTTGCGCTTGTCTCGCGCTCCGCTTTGGCAGTCTTAAAATTTTTACGGGCGCCCTCGAGAGAAGCAGCGCCGAGTGTTTTGATTTTTAATAAGGGATCGAAATCGCAAGGCTCGCTTCGCGCGGCAGCCTAACCTCGAACCCATCGAGCTATGTTATTGGGAATTGGCTTGCTCGGAACAAGAGCGCCGTTGATTAACAGTACAGCCTTAACAAGCAACGTCGAAGCTTCAAGCTTCGACTCTGCTCGCCACGTGTTACAATAAGAGGCACGTACAAACACACGCCGTTCGTGCACGTACGCGCGGTCATTCAACGCGCGAGAGGAGGGGTGGGGGGATGTAAATTTCGCCTCGGCACAAGAGCGAAAACTTCTACCCCTCGTAAGTTTTCGACTGGCGAGCAGAATAAGCCGTAAATAATGCGAAAGGCTGTTTACGCTACGGAAGCTATTTATACGCGACTTTCGGAAAAAAAGGAAAGAGAAAAGAAGGAAAAGAGCAACCTGCGCGCGGTGGCTGTTCGATGAAATACGATCTGCATATTGTTACGGTTTGCACGGGCGCGCTGTTTACGTCTCGCCAATGGCATTCATTATGCGCCGCCGCGTTTTCCTTGCTTTTTCTTTGTTTCGTCTCCGCGCGCGCTTTGTTCGAACGCTCGCGGGCTTCCACTCATTAGAGCGAAAATCGCCGCCGAACGCGCGCCACACGCTCGGATTAATAATTGATCGAGCGCAGCGGTAAAACTGATTAAGCGCCAGGAGCCGCTCCTCTCTCACCGGCTGTCGCGCGCGCGACTGGGCTCAGCCCCGGCTGCGGTGTTGTGCCTCGCGGTTGCCATGCGTGCCGACCGGCGTTAAAGGATCCCCGGGGCTGATTAGGCTGGCGTCGGCGCGCGCATCGGCAGCGACGCCGCGGAGGCCCCCTGCGCCCGACGCTCTCTTTTTCCGAGCCCTTCGTATTCCGCGCTCGTCGTCCGGCCGTCGACGCGCGCCGCGCGCATCGCATTCCGCGCGCTCCTCCTCGAAGGGCGGCGGCGGTGGCGCGTCATTCCGCCCGCGGCCGATATTAGGAAAGGCGCGAGTTCGCTCTCTCGCCGCGGCTGCCTCGCGGTGGGCAATCCAATCGGCGGAGCCTTCCGAGTCCGCTGCAGGCACAGCTGCCGTAACGAGCTCTCGGCAGCTCGCGCGGCCGTTGTTTTGCCCGTTCGTTGCCCGCTCGACCGATTGGCCGGCGAAAGGAGGCGCGAAGCGGACGGGGAAGGAGCTTTGGTTTCGATATTAGGCGCGTCGTCCGCGGGGATTGATGGGAAAGCGCGGCTGAATAATTGAATCGCGAGGCCTCCGTTATCCACTTTGTCGGCGGGCGGAGGGAGGTCGACGCGTTAAAAGGTTCGGCTTTAAAGTTTAGTGTGTGTACAGGCGGGGAGAAGAAGCGAGCAAGCGAGCGAGAATCGATTTAGCGCTAAGTGCTGTTTGCGCGCCTCGGATAATTAATTAATTCATGATTTTGCATCTTTATTGGCGTTTCGCCGGGCGCTGCCGTTGCGAGCGGTCGCGGGCCGCGGGAGGGGAGGGGGAGGATTTTCTCGTTCCATGATGGAATTTCTGATGCCCTCAAGGCGCATGCCCCTTTTTTCGCTCGCGCGCGCCCGCACTACTTTCTGAATTTTGTAGTATGGAAAAGAGCTGCCGTAAAGAGCATCGAAAGTTTCATTTTTGCATCGCTGCTCTATTTCTTCTGGTTCGGAGGGCTTGTTGATGGCTTGCTGAATAAAATGCAGTTTCCGCGGGCAGCAGCGCGCTCTGCCGCGACGCGCGCCCGAACGCTAAGCGCACAAACTCGTACCTCGGCATCATAGCCTTTTATCAACGCCTATCTTGCTAAAAGATGCGCAGTCCCACAATGAAAGCCGTTCTTTTTCAAACTGCTGATTCAGCGAATTCCACAGACAATAGTATCCAGACCTCTCGTGTTGCGCATGAAGTACTACTTCGACGGAACAACAATCATTGTAGAAGCGGAATCCTCTTATCCCGCAAGCTGAAAGCATGCCAGCCAAAATGAAAAACCATTGTTCGTTTGATACGCGCAAAATCATTCAACAAAGCAAACGAACAAACGTTCCACGAATGACAAGCAATAATCATCATTAGAGCGCACAACCGGGCTTAATAAACTCGCCAACCACGCGCCGTTTAAGAGAGAGGCTATGCGCGCATTCGTGTCTAATCGGTGTAACCGTAGACGCGGACACGCGATGAAATTACAACGAATTTATAACGTTTGCATGCGCATCGATTCTCTTTCGCTAATGCTCGCTCTTTTTTTTTGTCACTTCTGCTTCCAGGTGAGTCATGCACAAGTAAAGATGTCTCTGACTTGACACGTTGGGTAACTCACTTTTTTGGAGTGCTACTGCGGCATTTTTTTTTTTTTTTTTTCGCAACGACCGTATCGAATTTTATACACGCGCGAGCTCTGCAGCTCTTGGCATTTAACTTGCTTTTTTTTTCCTTTGCCGCACACAAATGATAAAAAAATTGCACTTCAAAGCGAATATCTAACGCGACAGCATACGCGTGTCCGTTTCTTCGGATTCTTTCTTTTTTTTTCCTCGCCTTATCTCTCGTCACGGCGATACACGTTGCGCGTATATCGCTGTAAACTTTCATGAAGTGTGACTTTTAAAAAAAAAACCAGTAACGATGTTTTCTTACCCGTTCGAGCGATAAAACGACATTCGTAAACGATCGGGTGAAAAAAAAAGAACGCCGACCTGCTTTCGCGCTTATCGACGAACGAATTCCTGTAGAAAGCAATTTCGAGGTAAGGCAATGCGATCAACGAAAAGAAGCGCCTTTAAATTATTATTATTTTCCGTGTGTGCGGGAATATGCATTTCCGTCAGCCAAAGAGCTTCCCACTTCGTAATTTCGCGCTCGGCCGTGAAATATATATCATAGCTAGCTGGCTACAACTACCCTTAGACTTAAAGAGAGAAAAAAGGGGGAATTAAATTTAATGCGCGTTATGCGAAAGACGACGATTTAGAGGAGGTTCCGAGCGGGAGAGTACTGTCTTAAACTTTGCTGCTGCTCTGCTGCTGAGTTTCTCAGGTATATTTAAATCTTGGGAATTTTCTTCTTCCTCGCTGTTCTTCTCGAGTGAGAAGTTGAAATGTGGTTTTTTTTTCTTTTCCAAAAATTCCAACTCTCCTATTCATGTGTAATGGCAATATAAACCGAATTTAATTCCAATACATCATTAATAATTGAAAAATGGAAATGCAACTAATCGTTTCGTAAAACGATAGACAATTTCATTGGAACGAAGCACTTTGTAGTTTATCATAATGCGCTCAGTAAAAAAACGTTAACTATATTGAGCTCCTCGAGATATTGTATCTATCGTCAGGCTCGTGAGTCTTATCCAAAGATCTGTTAATGGATAAATTCCATTGATAAATGAGAAAAAAAAATTTCGAGCGTATAATCGAAAGAGGCTTTATATTGATCGCACTATTCTATTTCTAGTTCCGCGCAATATTCTCAGATGCGCGCTCCAACGAAAAAGAAGAAAAGATACGAATAAGAAGATTACTCAAGTTCATTTCGGGCGGCGAAAGCAATGCAGCGCAATTCTTTAACGAGCTTACATCGACGGTCAGCAGCCCCGCGGCAGTCCGCCAAGATCGACGATCGCGTAAACGGACAGTCGTGCTCGCCTCGACCACTGCATTAACGACAAATTTGCATACGATCGAGCGGGCGGTCGCTGCCAATTAACCGCGGCGGCCGGCCGGATATCGCAACGACAACGAAATAAAGTCGGGCGGGCCGCTGAATGACCCACGGGACGCGCGCGCGCGTACGCCGAAAATCGCGCGTATCGATCTTTTCGCTGCTGCCCGTCTGACTCGGCGTGCACTCTCCGCTCGGTCAGAAAAGCACAGCCAGCAGGCACAGCCGGCATCCTAGGAGCGAGAATAGCTGCGCGCCGGTGGCGCGCCCTCAACGATCAATAACACGTGTGTAAAGCACGCGCGCACACACTTTTATGGCTCTCGCTCCCCTTCGCCTGTGCGTGCGCACGCTAACGCCGCCTATTATTTTCGGCCAAAAGCTCCCAGAGAGAGGCTTATTTGCTCTGGGCTCTCCGCGCAATTGTTCAGCGATCGATCGCGGATATCGCTTTTCAAGCGCGCGTGAGTCATTCGACGAGCGACTGCCAGCGAAAAAAGGACAGGAATTATTACGGCCAAACGGGCGGCTCCTCTCCGCGTGTCGGTCGTGATAAAAATTCAACTGCGTTTGGGCAAACGCAGAGGTAGAGTGCGGGACAAGTATCGCTCAAGAGAATATTCCCTATTGAAATATTTTTCAAGAATAAAAAGCTAAGCTTTCCCGCCCGGCGAGAATATTCCGCGTCGGCGCTGAAACGCAGAAGCTTTGAAAATAATTTATCGAACGTTGCGCCTCTTGCGCGCCCGCTTTATTGGGGGACGGGGCAGTTTTTCGACAAAATATTTTTTACGACCGCGCGCGCGAGCACACTCCCGTCCCGTGCGTTGATTGACGCCAAACCCGTTAATTAAAATGACAGGCTTGCACGGAATCATCGTAACGCGCGGAACTAAAGCAAATCCATTTTTTCGCGGGCGCGCCAATTAAATCGCGCTGTCGCTTGCAAAATAAGCACGAGCGCGCGCGACCGAGAGATCGGATCGTCGGGGCGAATTCGTTTGTGAAAACAGCGTTATCTCTCGCACTCAGGCGCGGTATGGATTTCGTTTAAAATAACGGGCTGTGTCTCTCTCAATTAGACGAGCACCGTTGTCGTAAATACCAACTGCGCCTTCACGTATAGGCGATTAATCTACGAACTTAATCTTTTGCGAAAAAAGGAGGGAGGGGTTAATTTACGTGCGCGTAATACGAGGCATTCGGAATTTACACGGACTGCCCAGTCCCAATGCTTACGGTTATGGCGAACAGTTACGAGCTGCTCTCACACATACATACGTATAGTGGTCACTCTCTAGTTTGCGAGAAAAAAACGCAGTGCAAGGGAGAACGTTTTCGGTGGCTGTTGAGTGTTATGGTCGTGTCGATGGGGAGTGCAGTTTTATGAGGTACGCGTTTACGGCAAAAGAGTGTTGCTGCTGGTTCCTTTCTTTCCTTTTTTATTGCAAGTACTTGCTGTGTACTACCAGACCGATTCATTCGACGTGACATTGATTTAGTTAATTTTCTGGAACACGTGTTTCCGACAATCAAGGTTTTGCTGGAAATATTTTTGTATAGGTCGATGACAGACGAGAAAAGCTTGTGCATATCTCGCCATGGATCTGTAAATTTATACGAATAACTGTTTATTTCGATTGTGTTTGAATGTGTTGCATTTTCATGCATTTATATTGTACAAAACTTGTGCGTTTTTCGGAACAGTTGTCAGGCGTAGTTGTACATCTTTGAGTAGAAATAACAACGTTGCGAAAAATTGGTCTTTCCTGAAATACAATTACATCTCAAATTTATTTTATCCTGGTATATTAATGTATTCCGATTGAAACGAAAAAACGTAAAAACTGCCGTTAGGGATTTTGCAAATGGAAAATCCGATACGTCCTGAAAAAAGAAATTCTTTTTTCCAGATTGGACTCCGTTTCAAATATTTTACATCCACCAAAGTATTCATATTTTGATAATACACGTTTTTCCCATATAGTTTTTAGCTAAAATGCAGTTACAACAATTCGTGATGTAGCTTTCCGACCAAACTTCGATTACACAATTTTTTCAGGTTCACTGAACTCTATCAAAAACCAATCTTGCAAAAAAAAAAAAACGATAGTAAAGTAAAAATAGGAAAACAAGAATATCCATTTTTAAAGCAGTGCCATGGGCCAACGAAGCTTGAAAATCCAATGTCGCAAATGACAAAATAGTAAATTAAACTTCCACACCTACCTAATTACACGCTCATTGCGTTTGGCCTGCGAGCAAAAAGAAAGAGGAATCCGGCAAATGGTCACGCACCGATAGCCATGCCCGTTTCACTTCCTCGCGCGCATCCAAAACACACACACATACACACACACACACTCACAGAGAAGGAAGGCATACAAACAAAGCTCCGTTGAAAATTGGATTCGCGAGCAAGGTATACACGCGGCAAACGTATCCCTTGACCTCGCTCGCTTGTTTACGTTGGCCGATTGTTGTGTACGATTAGCCGTGGTAGAAAACTAATACCGCTGCAAGCCCGCGCTGCTATAACACCCCCGACGTCGTTATTATTATTATCATCTGCCTCGCGCACTAGCCAAATTAATTTCGAGCTATGCGATGTTCACGTCCGCGGGATCGTAAAATCACACGCGGGAGAATGTCTGGCAGTTTGCATCTCTCTGTGCGTCCGTCGGCTTTAGATGCAAAATTAATTATTTCTGACGGCTGAACGCGCGCCTCCGACCAAATTCTTGCATGTGTACTCGCGGATGCTGCGTTTGTTGTGGTTATCAGAGAGAGAGAGGAGAGAGAGAGAGAGAGAGAGAGAGAGAGAGAGAGAGAGAGAGAGAGAGAGAGAGAGAGGTTCGCTGCTGCCCAACTGCCTTGAATAAATGTTTCTTCAGGCTGATTGATATTTGCGAGTTCGTTGCTTTGCTTACTGCGCGCAGTTCGATTTTCAATCTTTCGAGGCAGTGTGATTTCAGAAGAAAAGCGCGCCAGGTGGAAAATGATTTTGCCGCTAAAAGGGAGAAAGCGAGAGGGATAATCGCTCGCAAATCCCCGCAGTGCAGGAAAAAGGCGAAGCTGCGCGCTCGGTTCTTTTATTTTTTTTCCGTTTTTTTTTTTTTTTTTTCTTTTGCACAACGAGCGCGAAGCAGCGGCAGTCGGCTCAGCACCGGAGAGCGCGCGGCGTAGGAAAAATCGAGCGACTGCATATAAGCCGCGTGCGCGCGCGAGGCAAAAAGAACGCGCAGGGGCGCGCGCACACAAAGAAAGGAGCAGGACGCTCGGAGGCGGTGCTTAAAGAGCGGAAAGCAGGCGGTTTTGCTACAAGTCATTACCATCAGGAAATTACACGTGTGCCGCCGTTCGCAAACTACTCTCCGAGACATGCGAGCGAGCCCGTCTGTCACGACACTGAAAGCCTCCGGCTTGCCCGCTGCTCCCCGTTTTCCGAACAATTCGGAATCGTCTCGCTGAAAAAGTTTGCCGCGCACGTTATATAAATCCTCCGTAACGCGGACACGCTCATGCGTGCAACGCCGAGCGAAAATCGACTGTGTATTACGCGCGAGAAAGAGAGAGAGAGAGCTTCCCCGTGTATGACAATGCGCTGCTGCCGTGGCAAGCTTTTTCGTGCATAAATTGTACATTGTGCGCGCTACGCGCTTCCCCTTTTCCGCTCTTCTTCCTCGCTTGCTGAAACGTCCTTTTGCCGCCAAGGAGTTTTACAAGGACAAATCATAGGGAAGAAATTGTTTTGCAGGGGTAGCGTTATCTCGATTTCAAATGCTACTTCGGGCAAGTGTCTCTTTTTTTTCCTGTAATCTGCGATTCCGTAAGAACTTGAGTTTCGCTTGCTGCCGGCTCATAAACGGCTACTTTTTATAACTTTTTACGAGAATGATTCCACGCTCTGGTTTTAAGCACGCGATCAATTTAAATAGAAGCCGTTCGTTTTTTAATTATTAAACTTGAATCTATTCCTCCGAACCTCCAATTAAAGTCTACTCAGAGGAATACGCAAGGCAACATTCTTACTTGCGCTGCTTCGAAGCGAATGCAACGTATAATTTAAATTCTTCAATAACCCAACGCGAATTCGAAAGCTACTTAACAAAAAGAAGAAAATAGAAGAACCAGAACAGAAGAAGAAGAAGAAGAAGAAGAAGAAGAAGAAGAAGAAGAAAAGAAAGAAGAACGAGAGAAAGAATGAAAGGAAAAGGAATTCACACCGAGTAACAAAGCGAATCCCTCGAAAATTTGCCAATTTTAGCACGAAACAATTACAGCGGGGCCTGGGGTTTGGCGCAACCACGCAAGAAGACATATCCCCCCTTATTCCGCTACACACGCGGGCGGCAGTTCATTCGCTAGGGTCAGCCCTTTAAGCCCTTTGCTAGTTCGCAATTCGCACGGAAATTAATGAGGGTGAACCGAGAAAGAGAGAGAGAGAGAGAGAGAGAGAGAGAGAGAGAGAGAGAGAGAGAGAGAGAGAGAGAGAGAGAGAGAGAGAGAGAGAGAGAGAGGAGAGAGAGAGAGAGAGAGGGGAGAGAGAGAGAGAGAGAGAGAGAGGGAGAGAGGGGGAGAGAGAACTCGCGTGATTTCCCATTCTCCCGCTCCCTCTCGTTCCACCAGCTCTGTTGTGATATGCTAATACTCTTTCCTCCGTTCCCTCCTTTTCGTGTGCGTTTTTAAAATTCTCTTCCCCTCCCCCCGCCGAGAGTTATTTTATCTGCGGCTCTACGGGTTAATTTGGCGTGCTTTTGTTCGGGCGGCGATAGCGTGTGTTTTGTTCGCGATTTTACGGGCGCGAGGCAGCGCTGCCTGCCTTTTTTCTTCTCGGAGTGTTTGTTGCAAGGGAATGCGAAACGATCGCGTGGTAATTAGCGTTTTTATCATGTAAAGCAGCACGAGATTCTGTTTTTCTTTCTCGCCGCGCCGCTGAATATTCAGGCCCGCGGTACCAAAGCTTTCGTTTGCGATGCACGTTGGGACGTTGATCGATTGCAATTGACGCTCGTCCGCCGCGTTGCAAGCTCTCGTCGGAGAGACCATTCGCATTTCGCACACTGCGATGCCGATGCGTCTGCTCTTCGACAATTCCAAGTTTTTCCGTCAATTGAAAAACGGACCACTCGTAATCACATCGCAACGACACCCTCGTACGAGCCTCTTCTACTCAACTGCAAAAGAAAGAGAACCTTCTAATTTCCACAGCACACACGCGCGTATACGATGACAATTCCCTGCACGCGGACAGCGGCTCTCGCATAATACAGCCGCTGCTACCTACATACCTACACCCGCGTTAAATTAATTACGGGAGTTGCGCTATCATTTATTTTCATTTCTCCCGCGGCGGCAACGTCCACGATTCCTCTTCATTTTGTTTTTTTGTTTTTTTTTTCTCTTTGCCGTAGCAGCACTGCGAAGAGAAAAATTATCAAGAGCGCCTTTCTTTCTCCTGAGGTTTAATGATCGCTGAGGAAATTGATTACCAGAGCGTGCTGGAAATATTGTTTGTCTCTTTGTGGTGAAGGCGAGGACAGCTTCGCGTGCCCACGGAGCTTAATGGAGAGAGAAACTGTAGGTGGTATTGTAGGTTCGAATTAGGTCGAGATCGGTATTTTTTCTTTCGTTCTTTGAGTGATTAATTCCCTTGTCGAGTGCAACAACCAATTGACAAGCCGTTGTCATCGTGATTCCCTAGTATTTACGGCATCGCGCCTTGCCTAGTGTTTTCTCCGTCCTGCTGGTAACAGCAGCAGCAGCAGCAGCAACGGATTTATCCGTAGTCGCGAAAAGCCACCGCGGATTATTTTCCCTCTGAAGCAGAATCCAATGCGAAAACACGAAGAGGAGGGGCAAAAAGTACTTCCGTGAGATTAGCATCGTTAACTTGGCTCGAGCTAAAAAAAAAAGTTAGCGGTAGCTTCGATTCTTCACGGCAATCAAAATATTTTACCTCGCGCGCGGACAAACAAGTTTTATTTCTCGAGTGTTTTTTGCGCCGCATTATGTCTTCGAAAAATTTCCCTCGGTTGAGTAATGAGCCACGAACGAGCGCGACGTTGCAAGAAAAAAAAGGGAAGATGAAGCCGTCGCCACGTAATTACTATCCTCGTTAGCCTTGCTGTCACTGAGACTTGTATTTAATTAGTATTATCGTTGTATGCAAGTCTCCCCCTCTCCCTCTCTTTTCCTTCCTTCCGGGAGACGACGACGTCCTTCTTTTTTATTTCATCCTACCACGCGAGCAAGAGGAGCGTATGTGTAGTCGTTCTTTTTCTCGCCGCTGCTGAGAAGCCGAGAGGTTTTTACTAGGGACGCCCGAGCATTGCTTTAAATATACGGCTGCGCGCACACAGATGCTCGCGCTCGGCCGCTATGCTGATGATGTGCCTCTGTGCGTGTTTGCGTGTTCGCCGCTGTGACGTATCTTTATTTTGCTCTTGCTACTGCGAAAATTCTCGAGGTGCGCGATATAATTTGAAAAATAAAAGTCAGCCGCGAGGAATCTCCGGGTTCTTCATTCGCATTTTCTCCCTGAAACCCTCTCTCTCTCTCTCTCTCTCCGATGCTCTGGCAAATTCATTTCGATTCATTTGCGCGATACACACGCGACGCGCAAAATCATATTAGGCGACTTTTCCAACCTTTTTACTTCGGCGAAGTACAAAAGACCGCACGGAGAGTAATTTCAGCGCAGGGTTTTCTCAATTCCAAGCCAGACTCTCTCTCTCCCTCTCGTACGTTCCAGACGTAATACATACGTGAAAAGAAAACGCGTTCACGTTTCTCCCGTAAAAAAATCGAAGAATTTTTTTTTCAATTCGAAACTACTGAAATACCGTTTCGCACGCGATGAAATGTACATTCGGCAAATATTTCAGATCAATCACGAGAAAAACCACATATATACTGGAGGCACACTTATTAGTCCATTAAATCCGATCTTTTTTCAATCCATCGAATGAAAAAGAGGAAAAACAGGTTTACACGGTCGTCGTCTAGATAAAATTGGCCTGACGAATCATCTCTCTTGCATCTGTGTGGATCGATGGTACAACGACCTTTCTCTCTTTTCGCGAGAGAGTAATGAGACAGAGAGAGAGAGAGAGAGAGAGAGAGAGAGAGAGAAAGAGAGAGAGAGAGAAAGAGAGAGAGGACCAACATCGATACCCTTGTAGTCAGATCCATCCCTTTCAACTCCCAGTGAAAACGCTCGAGGGGAAAGAGAAAGAGAGAGAGAGAGAGCATGGAGGAGGTGGAGTCGCGGACACGAAGCCACAGACGACGACTGCGACAATGCACGTGTATAGCGCGAGCGATATTGCGTATCTCCCGCGGCTGTTTTAGCACACACATAGACACGATAAGGACGCCTGTGCGTTCGCGCATTTCTACCTCGCCTTTTATCCTATTTAAATTTGTCAGATTTTATGATTACTCACGATGAGAGTTTGCGTGTTATAAATACGAGAGAGCGCAATTGAATCTCGTCAGTGGAAAACGATGCCTTACCCGCGTGACCCAATTGCGGCGCGACAATTGCACCCGAGAGCAAAAATTTGCGAGCGCAATCGCGTTATTAATTGATCCGCTCGTTCTCCATATCGCGCGAGCATCGTCGATTTCGCTCTCCTGCTCTCGGGCGTCGCGCCTAATAATGAATTCGCAAAGGGGAAAATCTCGGCGTATCGATCAAGCGGCCGACAAGTTCGCGATAACTGTCGGCGATAATGGACGACGACGACGGCACACACGTAGCTCTGCACACGCGCGCGAGCGCGCGTATATATATATATATATATATATATATATATATATATATATATATATATATATATAACATCGATTAGTGCAGCACGTCAATTCCACCTGTACACTGAGAGCAGAGCGCGCAATCGATTACGTGTAACGAGAGAGAGAGAGAGAGAGAGGAAGTCGGCTCTGCTGCTTCTTCTTCTTTTTTTGTTTGCGAAAAGGAAAAGGAAGTCGCATTCCTCGCTAGCTAGCGACGCTTTGGCTCCGCGAGGTTAATTGGTTTTGCGCGTGGCAGATGTTGTTGGCGTGTATTTCTTGGCGGTGAGCGCGAGTGTGCAACAAGCCGTGTAATTATTTTTGTTTTATTCAGTGAGAAATTGCAAATGCTGCCTTTTTTTCTCTCTCTCTCTCTCTCTCTCTCTCTCCCTCCGTCTTCTACGATGCGCTTGAAAATGTGATTGACGTGGAAAATAAGCTCTCCTCTTTTTTCCGTCTTCAAGTATACTTTTCGAGTTTTAGGTCGATTGCCAGGAAAAAAAAATGATTTTCTTTTTTAATTATACGCGTAAGCAATGAAAAAAAAAATGTTATTTTGCAGTGAAAAGACGTTTTACTGCTCGTTAAACGCGTTTTCATCTTATTAAGCTCGCGTCGGCGCGCTGTACTCACAGAGATTGTTCGATAGTACGTACTACTTTAATGAACTTCATTTTGTAAGTGGGTAAAAAAAAAACTGGCGTTAAAAGGGACGAGAGAGGGAGAGAGAAATCGTGGTTATTTATGAAACATCTTCGGGCCCTCCCGCGAGAGGAGAATGGTTTTATCTCTCTTTATTGCGAACGTCGAGGGAGAAGAAAAAGAAACGTTTCATGAATGGAAACGTCGGATTACGTGAATCACGCACCTGCGGGCAAACAATCGAAAGTTGGCTGCGCGCATACCCAGACGATAAAAAAGAGAAAAAAACAGAAGTGCTATGCGCGCGAGTGTTGAGATCATCGAGTTCGAGGTCGTGTTCGGTATACATGTACACGTAGTCGCGATTAGTTGCGAAACTCTCTCGCTCACTTTCAATTATTTTTGAGACGATGTGCAAGATATTACACGTCGATCGCTATCGCTGAGGAATTTATTGCCGGGAATTGTTAAAATGCAAAGTTGTTTAGCCGGTGCTCGCGGTGATTGCAATTTTTTTTTCTTATTTTTACTCGCCGACACGTATTGCTTTGCAATAATTCACATTTTTATGCGCCTGTTTAAAACATTGCTCGTTTGACACGTAAAATTTACATTCCTCTCGCACGTGTAATTATTCCGTTCTCTTTCCTGAATCATCCTTATTTCTTTTTTTTAGCGCGCACGCGCAATTAGTTTTAATTGAAAAATATAAAAACAGACGTCCGAATTTCGAAAATAAACGTTGCGCATACTGAGAATCCCGATGCTGACTCAGAAAGTGCGCGTGCATGCGTTATTTAAAAGTCTTGAAGAGCGCTTACGAAATGTGCCAGACAGATAATATGTGTTTTATCTCGGAAACACACAGAGAGAACTTGGAATGTACAAATTCTCTCGTGGTTTCGTAACACACGACAGCAACGAGGAGGGGGGGGGGGGGGGGTAGAAAGAAAAAAAAAAGAAAATTAGCGAGCGATAATGCGTTGTCAAGTGTCCTATTATCTAATCTTAATTGACCGATAACGACTTTGTTTTTGAAATAATTAAAAGATCTCTCTTCCAGTGGCAACGGAAAAATATTCCGGAGCAAATTGAAAATGCAAAGTGCAGTTTCGTGTTCGAACAGCACCGCTATCTTATCTCGCAATCTTTGAAATAAAAAAAAAAGTCGACTAAGTAGTTTTTTTTTTTCGCTCTGTTCCAGGTGAGTCGCGTGCTACCGCCACACTGCCAAGGACTAATTAAAAAGGTTCGAGGTGAAGCTTGCGTGCTCGTTGCATTCCTGATCTTTGGTCTCGATGCTGACCGCTGAGAGAGCGCACTCGCTTTTAAAGTTTCTCGCAAGCGAGAGCTTTTAGTCAGTGACATGCTATTGTGTACGTATCCCTCGTCTCAGATTCACAGCGAGCGTTAGAGCGAATCTCTCGTTGTCGCGACTATCCGTGCTCTTTGAGCAATGTACGAACGGTTCGCGTTTCATTGAGAGCAACATTTCGCACGTCGAATATCTCGTAGCAGAAATAAGAACAAACTTGTTTAATTGGGATCGATGCGCGTGTCAACGTTTCGCTCGAGCAATTCCGTTGGAAAGCCAGAAGTCCGAGGCTGCTAGCGCACCCGCATAGTAAATAGCCTAGTTGTTTATAAATAACTTAGTCAAAAAGTCAAAGTCAACGCCGGAGCCGGACCTTGAACTCCGCAGTTTCCCGAAAAAGCAATCGCTGAGGCGAAGCAAGCGGAAAGTTAGTTCAAACGCTCGTTGCAGTCGTGTCGCCGCTGCTTTTCCAAATATTTGAAGGGATCGGCTACTCTCTCTCTCTCTCTCTCTGTTCTCTTTCGCCGGCTCCATTTTTCCCCTGTTCGCTGGGAAAGCGTACGATTGGCAATCGATTAACTCGACCACTGGTCGGCAGCCATAATCGTTAAGAGTGATTACGAGCTGTCGGCGAGAGATTAGAAAAATTTTTTGGACAGTTTTCTTTTACACGCGCGGCGGTGGCTGCGGCTATACAGACTCATCTTTCAATTAGAGCCGATTAATTGGATTCGAAGGTTGCGCCGCCGCCGCGCTGTAACTCATTGATTCATTAGTGTTTGGCTCGCGTATGTACACACAATGGAGGCTCTCTCTGCAGGCAAACAACGCTGTCGGACGCCCTCCTCTTTCCAAAAGCCCTATAGCCATTCTCGCATAATAAATTATTCCAGCCGTGTTCAATTATTCCAGCTTCGAGGCAAGTCCTAAAGCGCGTAATTTTCAATGGATTATAATAGCAAGCGCAAACCTTGTGTGATTTCAATGCTCCTTTTAATACCTAGCGCTGATGGGGTTACCTGTAATTTGCTCTTGTGATCGTGACGATGATACACTTTAGGTGGCTCTTTTTTCCAGGCTCTCCTGCTCGAAAATCATGATTGTTTTCCCGAATTCGCATCGCTTATACGGTTATCTACACTTTGCTATTTTCTGTCAGGTCTGTATAAGAGGCGAAAAAAATTAATCGATTCGACAATTACATTTCTTAATTAAACTTGTCCGATTATGCAGATAAAGTTAAGGACTTATGAAATCCCAAAATCAAAAAGTCAGACATCGAATGATTAGGCGAAACAAACAAAGCAAAAGTAGAACCGGATTTTTCCACATATTACGGTTAAGATAGCAGAGGATTAATAACCGTTAGGAATTGAAAATGACCGGTCATCGTGGATTAATGACCCGCTACACTTACACGCTATACAACAGTTTTTAACCTCTCTCTTTCTCTCGATGGGATTGGCGCTCAGCAGGAAGTTATACTCTCTTTCCCTATAACGGCTTCTGGTTGTTGACTGCGCTTTATAGCAAGGCAGGGATGTCTTGTTTGAGCGGCGCTGCACTCAATCATTGACAAGAGCTTTCTTCTCCACTCTCTAAGTACATATCTTTTATTGTGCAGTGCGTTCTCCTTCCGCGTTGAAAAAAAAAAAAAAAAAAAACTGCTATAAATTGAAACGAGGGAGCATTCATAATCTGCCGTTCTTTTTTCCGAGGGTCGCGCGGAAGCTGCAGAGAGCTAGACAGCACGGCCTCCTTTAGATTTTCCAACGGTTGCAAAGACTTATTGGGCATTACCCGAGGATTACCTTTTTCTCCTTATCCAACTTCAACGCAGTCGCAAATGTAATATTTATTCGCTGGCTGCGCGCGCGAATCTTATTTATGGCTGACAAACTTTCGGCCACTATCTGCCGGGGCGCGCGCAGTTTGTTTCAAATGCGTACACGACAAAGCGCAAAAGAGGCATTTTCCATTCACGCCGCAAATTAAAATTCATCCGCGAGGAGAAAAAAAGAAGCAGAATATTTCCAAGTGAAGAGACTTGTCGAGTATTTAAAGTGGATAGGACGCCGAAAAGCTTTTTCTGTAAATTTTTCAATGGCGCGCTCGATCTTTCGTAGCGTGAATTTTCCGCGCGAGAAGAAGCTCTGTCGAACCGGAGTGAGAGAGAGAGAGAGAAGGAGGAGGCTTCTATTGATGATTTAAATTTATTCCTCTCTTACTTTGCGTCTCGTCGACGTATTTTATTTCTATATCGGTACAATGCTACAATCCGTTTCCTCCTTCTTTTTTTCGCGGAGAGAATTCCTCTGTGGCGAGGTGAAATTTCATGCCGCTCCGAATGCTTTGTATTGTCGCATAATACATTTCTAACTCACGATTCTCAAATCATTAAATGCTCTCTTCGATCGAGTATTTGTAACTCGAGTAGTAGTTCTAATTCACGAAGGGCCTCGCGGACGAAAGAAAGCTTTCACCAAATTAATTTAACATTTTCTCCCGGCTCGACCGTGAATATCAAATGGAAACGTGGGTCGGAGGTGAAATTCAACGGATAGTACCAGCTCCTATCATCCCAGTCACATGTCGAGTGGTGAGTAGCGAGCGGCTGGGAAGAAGACAGAGGCACGTAACGCGCGACTCGGCATTGTCGCACGCACGCAACGGCGCGCTCCTTCCTCGAATTAGAGCCCCGCAGCGGACGGCAAGCCAATAAATATTCCGTGGCGACGATTAGATGTGACAAGGTTCAGCGAGAAATGACGTGGCGACGATTCGTCCGGGGGAAATCAATTAACTACGAAATAAAGCATCTCACGGCTGCGACGTCTTCCGCTCGAGTTGTCTTCTTGCATCAGCTTGCCGAATTTCCTGGCGAGCGAGCGTGCAATTACATTAAGGTGACGTCGTTGTCACGCGGAAAAACCTAATGCGGCTGCAAGGGCGCGCGTGTGCTTTCGCTGATTTTCCCTTCCCTAATTGCCTCGCGTGCTTTTTATGCTTCGGCAATCGGCTCATTTCAGATTTACTTGTTCCGTTGCGTTTTTGGCAAGAAATACTTTTGCCATGGCTAAGATAATTCATAGCTTTCGTTTTATGGCTTTTATTTGGCTGGCTGCGCCGATCGTTCGAGAAAACTAGCAAAGGAAACGAAATTGTGATTTAACGTTTGTTTGGATAATTAACTTTAGCCTAAAAATGTTTACGGCCTTTAAATTTCCTTAAATATTTTCCAAGTGATTTGAGACGCGAGTAAAGCCGGAACGGGACGCGTGATGTTGTTTACGGTCTGTCAAGGTGGCGCTTAATTTGAACACTATCATTCGTAATGTCACAAAAAATGCGTATTCAAATAATGCCTCGGTTTGGGCTGCACAGGTCGTGGGTTATCGCTGATCGCGGCAAATCAACTCCGTATTAAAATCACGTCAAAGCAGCTACGTCTCAGCAGAAATAGTGCAATACTTTCGGTTACAAAATGTCTGATTGCGTCGCTGAAACAGAACGTCAAATTACACTAGCCAGATGTCAAAAGCGAACTCATGAATCCGAAAATTAATCCATCATCGTTGGAATATTCCATTAACATTACAAATCTAGCTCTTTTTCGCTTCAATCTTAATCAAATAATTCTCTGAGCCCTTAGACGTGGCAATCAAAGGGACGGCGTATAATTAAGTCGGGCAAAATCGAAAAAGCTTCGTCTACCAGTGCCGCCGTCGTCGTCGACGTCGTCGCTGAAGATTAAAAGCGATGAAAAAAGAGGCGAATTCGCGAGAAAGAGCGAGAGAGAGAGGGAGGAAGGGGGAGGGGAGGGGAAAAAAATCGAGTGCGTACATCAGGCAGGAAGAATGAAAGACGATCGTTCGTTAAAGCCAGCTCTCGCCCAAGGAGCAAGTCCAGATTTTGCGCGCCTCGGTGTATTATGCGGCTTTCGCGGTTACTTTCATAGCAAAACGGCGCGAGAAGTTGATTTTACATAAAGGAGGCTGCAGTTTCTGCTGAACGGAGTTTATTAAAAATTCCTTGCTTTCAATTTTCGCTCTCTCTCTCTCTCGGCTCGACAAAGATTTTCATTTCACGGCCGCCGGCAAATGTAAAAAGAATTTAATTTTGCATCGCTTTCAGACTTGACCAGGGGAGAGGGGGGCTTCGTAATTGATCAAGCTGCGAAGGCATCGTTTGCCCGTGTGCTCTGCGTGCGCCTAAGAAAGAGCAATCTGTCGAACGACCATCGTCCAAATGTATTCAATTACAGTCCGAGCCACATCCGCTATTCAGCATCGATGTGCGAGGAGATAGGAAAAAAGATTAAAAAAGATTAACCACGCTCAGCGAGAGGACAATCCTCGCGCCGACTTTTATCTCAATTTTTTTTTGCTTCTCGAAAGACAGAAGCGGCATGAAAGGTATATATAGGAGGCCTAGGAGAGTAAGAGAAGCTAAGCCGTAGTAGCCTCTCTCGGAGAGTAAGATCGTAAAGTCGCTTAATCAGATGAGGTTTCGCGGCGAGGGGAAGGAAGAAAGTCGAGAAATAGCGGCTTGCTCGTAAAGGCTCTCGCTACCGCTACCGCGCGTCTCTCTCAATTTTTCCTTCCTCGGGGTTTCGCATTTTTTTTTTTTTTTTTCTGTCGTTTTTGTCCCTCCTCTTTGACTTGTTCCTCGGGCTTCCCCGTCGCGGAGGAAAAAAGAACAGAGCTTAATTTTTAATACAAATATTGAGAGTAAGGATTCTCCTTTGAGATCCGCTCGCGCACCACGTCGCTCGAATGTGCTGCGTGGATCATGAATTTGGCATTGGCAGCACGCGACGCCTCTCCTATTTTCGAATGGTCCCGCGTCCAGAGCGCTCGCGAAGGTGGCGGCGTGTCGCGAAAGTCGCGCGCGTTATTTCGACGGGCACAAAAAGTCGAGGCGGATGAAAAGAGAGACGGCGGGGGGGCGCGCCCGTACGAATCCAATCCCGATAGGAGAGTGAGAGCACGGCATCGCTGGAATTTCCTCTCGTCGTTTCGTCGGCCAAAAACCCTCTTCGACGACCGCCGATTCCCTTCGTCGAGGCAGGGCTCCTCTCCCTCGGACCGTTTCCCTTGCGCCGCCTACCCCACCGTCGAGATTCTTTCGCGGGCTATCGTTAAGTTCACGCTCGCGCCTCTCCTCTGCCGTCCCCCGACGAAGTTAAATTCTCCTTTCTTTGCCAACGACCTGATCAAGTCTTCTGAGCGGCGCGATGGACATTTTATTGCTTTCCCCTCCTTCTTTGTTGCGTGCACACGAGCATCTCGGAGTATTGATTTCGTTTGTGCGTGTGGGCGTTTTTACCGAAAGCGCGTCGTCGTCAATGGGTCTTTGGAGAAATCGAGAAAGGAAAGCTTTTCTCGCTTCCGCCTGGCGTTCGGAGCGACATTGCGTGACATACGTTAAAGTGACGATTGCCATCGCGTGGAATAATCCATGAAAATGGATGGTGGGTCGCTTGCGATTAAGATGGCGCGAGGAAACGAGTGTTCGGACGTTAACGGTGTGTTGCTAAAGTACACAGCGAAAAGTCCACCTAACGCTCCGCTTCGAGATTAATACGATCCGCGTGAGATTTCAGTATAATGTGATTGTCAGTGCCAATCTCAATCGCAGAGTTAGAAGGCAAGATTTTTTTTCTCTTTTCGAGCTCAAACAAAAGCGCCTCATTTGAAACGCACACCGTACAAAACCAACGTGACCCAGGGAAAAAGAGAGGCATCGTATTCCAGCGGTTCATCCGCTGACCTACATCCGCGCGCACACACCCTTTGCTATATGCATCGGAGGGCCGTAGCGCAGGAACAGCCCCGTCATGAGTGCGCGCTCTCGCGGTGTAAGCGAGCCTTGCTGGGTTTACCTAAGCGAACGATCGATCGACGACGACGTTCCTTCGGCAAACTCGGATGCGCGAACGACCGCCGACAATAAACAGAGTCGAAAGGGCGCGCGGCTTCTTTTTTTTCTCTCCTCCTCTCCGAATTATTCACTGCGACAAAGTGTCTTATCGGCTCGAAATACAAACTGGAATGAGCGAGCGACTCTTCTCGTCGTCGTTCGTTTTGCGTCATTGCGCGCGAATTCAAACAAACTTGATTTATTTGCACGTACCGTCTGAAAAAGAAAGAGAAAGAGAGAGAGAGAGAGAGAGAGAGAGAGAGAGGGGAGAGAGAGAGAGAGAGAGAGAGAGAGAGAGAGAGAGAGAGTGGAAGTTTCACTTGGCTGAGAGAAGCATCTGATCGAATCCAAAGTTTCCGCGCGCACGAGCTAAGTTCGCTAAACTGCACACATACACCAACTGTGAATCCACGTCGAATAATGGGCTCACGTGATCGCAAGCGGCATCGGATTTCACGACTTTGCAGTCGCGGGATAATTCATTTTGCACTCTGCCATTACCCGAAGGGATAGAGAAAGAGAGAGAGAGAGAGAGAGAGAGAGAGAGAGAGAGAGCAAAGGGCCTTCAATGTTTATTACGTTTAGTTCGATCTTTCAGTTTTCCTACACGATCACTCTTACACGCATTGATGCGTCATTTGTGTACCCTGTCTTCTGGATTTCCCTTTGTTTGAGTAGAAATTACGTCAGTTGAACAAACCAAACATTATCAGTAAAATTGTATTAAAAAAAAGAAAAAAAAGAAACGTCGGTTAAAATTACGAAGCTAGATTGCACAGAAATGATATGTGCTCCAGCTGCGTGCATGAAAAAGAAAACAAGTGGAGATGGTTTTTACAGAATTAAATATGCGCGCGGAGAGCAAAATCTGCCCTTTTTCTTTTGGTCTCTTTCCTATCCGACCGTACGAATCTACTTACGCACTAATAACAGTGCAAAAAAATCATGTTTACATTCCTCTTGAAGCGTATTTCTGAGCACGTAATCACGTCGGGCGATCAACGAAGAAAAAGCGAGTTGAAGAGCTCTCCTTTTCGGTTTATCGCGCACAGCAAGTGAGTGAGAGATAATCTTACGCAATATCTTTATGAGGTCGTTTGGGATTTGTAACAACGACGCGACTTTTAGGAATGCGCTCACATACGTACACACAGCGAGTGAAAATTTATGGTTTAATGATTTTACGAGTATGCATGTACACACCGCGCATTCAATTCTTTTATGGCTCGCTCTGGTTAAATACTTCTTTTTTTAACCCGTGTGACAGACAGTTGTACGCCCAAAATATGAAACTTTCGCAAAAAATGTCACGTAATTTGCCAAACACAATACAAACATTCGCATGCTAATTTTGGTGTATTAAAAAGGGAGAGAGAGCATGGAAAATCGATACACACGCGTGCACGCGTTTACTCGGGCGCGAGTCACACGACAAAAGCCGGTTCCCACCTGACGAAAAAGGGAGGCGAGAGAGACAATGACAGGTGTAGGCAGGTGCGTCATAGTCGGCCGCCCTTTTGTCGGAAGCCCAGCTACCTTTCTTTCTAACTATTATGCCCCGCGTCCGAAGCGAATTTCACGGTGCTTCCGCCGACGAAAGAAGAGGGAGATAGGCCCACAATGTGACCCACTTGGCTTGTAGTACGAGCGACAATTTCGGTTTCCTTACATAAAACCAGAATTCTTTTTCAGGGGATACACAGGTAAATTTTGAAATTTCTGACAGTTTTTGCGACGTTCGAAGGTTACGCGAGAATGCGGACTTTCTTTTCATCTTTCAACGATTTTCGCTGGGTGAGAACCAATACGGTTCTACATCCACTTAACTTTCCAAATATGTACATCTAATAGCATCAATCTGTTGACTCATAAACCGACAAATACCATAATCTTCCAACTAAACATATATCTTATCTATTAAATAATGACCGTTGTCGGTACAGGTCGGCAAATCAATTTGCTCGAGATAAAAATTATTCCTGGACTTCCGATTAAATGAATGCCGCAAGAATATGTAATCAATTAACGAGACCCATCAGTCAGTGAAGGGTATCATTCGCGCATAAAGCTCCGTCCCTCTTCTTCTTCGTTTATTACGGGCTCGATTGTTATCTTTAACCGTCTCCTTGAACTATTCAAAAGGGCAAAATTGTTTTCTTATCTACGTTGACTTTTGATGGAACGTGTAATGGGGAAAGGAGGGAAACTTCTTATTGAATTAGGAAATTTCATGGGCGTGAGCGAGTGCACGTACGAATGTGGAAGCTTTTGGTAAAACAAGAGCTTCATATTGAGTTCATCCATCAGGATCTTGCGAAAATCGTGTGTCACGTTAAAGCTGCTTTTGAACAATTGTTGACGCACTATCCATCACGTTGATTTTCGAGCAAACGAGCGTACTTCTGTAAAATCGGTTTTTAAGCCGTTGCGCGACGTTCCTTTAGACAAATACTCCAACAGCGTCGAGCTTCTTTATTTTTCTCCCTAGAAAAAAAAAAACAATTTCAGCGTTGTAACACTTGGCCATCAGTTACCTTCGTTTGCTAGCAGTAAGAAAGAAACACAAAACTCGTAGCCAAAAACACAGTTCATTTCCCGTAAAAAAGAGAAACGAAGAGAGAAAGAGAGAGAGAGAGAGAAAGAAGGGAAATTATTCAGCTCTCCTTGGGCTTACCGGAAAAAAAGTCGAGGAGGTATTTTAACGTCTTACTCCATTCTTCAAAGCACTTTTTCAATCTGCCGCGCTTTAGGTCCATTCGGCCGTCTAATTTGCCGTCGAGGGTTGAGTTCTATATACTGGACCTTCATTATTCTCCCATTGTATCAGAGGTCTGTGCTGTGCCAGCACATAAATCACAAAGCGCATCTCTTTCCCGTATGCGAAAATCACGACAGATGAGCCACGTGTGCACAATTAGGAACGTGAGTCTGGGCGAGTTTATCAATTTTAGAGATGGAAAGGCATGCTTTTCTGTTGTTGTCAAGCGATTTGTCTTCACGTCGATGCTCTAATCGATGCTAACGGGGGATTATAGCTCATGGTGTCGAAGCTCGCGAATTATCGAGATACGTCGGACATGACGGGTAGGACGAGGGTGAGCGTGAGGCGCGAATTTTCCTTTCTTTTTTGCTCTAACGTCGTGAGAGAGATTTCATTTTGAACTTGATGGTTGATGTCGACGAACGACTCTGCTCCTTCTATTACAAATAAAATAATTCCACCAGTTGTCCAATTCCATCACGCCGTTGGCATTACTCGCGCGCCCGCACATTTCAAGGTAATTTCGACATTAATCTTTCTTTTCTAGGCCACAGAAATGTCGCAGCCAAAAATAAATGCAATCTCGCGACATCGTGGCCGTAGTTTAGCATGAGCATTCGTGAAATTTGTATTGATGCCTATTAAAAAACTTGAAAATGTTGCCGAGTAGCGCGACAAACGAAGGGAACGAAGGGACAAAAGAAGAAAGTTGTTGGTTCCACTAGAGTACGTATACGTCCCGTTCGTAGGCTACTTATATCGATCGCTAACCCCGAAAACCGCCGACGCAAACTTCCTCTCCTCGCGCAGGGGATATTAAAACGCAACGGCGGCGGTGGCGGATTTGCATTCTCTGTGGCGATAAGCCTTTCTGTCTGTCTGTCTGTCTGTCTCTCTCTCTCTCTCTCTCTCTCTCTCTCTCTCTCTCTCACTCTCTCTCTCTCTCTTTGTCATGTGTGCGTGTGCGTGGTCCGTATGATTTATACGCACGCGCTTCCTAGAGCGCGAATTTGTCACGGCCCACGCGGCAAGATGGACGGCCAGAGCGATGCGCCCAAACAATTTATCGGAGTAACGCGCGGCGAACAATCGATCCCCGTTTAGAGAGAGAGAGAGAGAGAGAGAGAGAGAGAGAGAGAGAGAGAGAGTAAAGGAGGATCAAAGGCGACTGGTAGTCGATGCTGGGCGAATTCATAGAGAAATAATCTGCAAAAGCATACGCTGCAACCCAATTCCACCACGATTCTGGCAAGGATTCGCGCAAAAATATATCCTAGGAAAATAATTCTCAAGAGGATTAGTCCTTGTGAGAGCATCGCGAGTTCGACGTGATTCCGGAAAAATACGAAGAATGCCGCCTCTCGCGCGAGTCCTCGCGTCAGAAATAATTATTATTATATATTTCGTCCTGTGTCCCGTGAAAATACTCGCGCGAATTAATTTGGAGATATACGTGTGTACAGCGTAACGTTAGATATTAAATTACACGCGAATCTCGTATTAATTTCGGTGGGTAAAAAAAGAAACGGACACCGGATAGTATCACTACGCTCAATTAGTAATGATTGCCAATTAATTTATCGCCAAGTCAATGTGTGCGCGACTCATTTTGGAATTTAACGAAATTAATTTCATACGAACGGAAACCAGTTTCCAGCTATGCTACGGCGACACCACGTTAATCGATTAATTAATTATCGTTGTAAATATTCGCAGCAACGCTGCGCGTGCCAGAGAAGCAGTATATGTTTTATTGTTCGATTGGACAAAGGGCATTGGACAATTTCTATTGTTGAAGTAATAACCACCGAGTCGCGCCCAATAATCTCGCAGGAGCAGATTATCGCGAAAAAGGTGGGGCCTAGCTGTTAATAATTCAGAATCAAGCACAATATCCGGATCGGCATTTCATTTTCGCTGCGGGGCGAGGGAGGGGGGCAACAAATCGCTCATAAGAAATTGAACGCCGCCGCGATTTGATGTACGAGGTAGGCGCGAGAGAGAGAGAGAGAGAGAGAGAGAGAGAGAGAGAGGCGATTTACGTTCAAGCTACCGAGTTGGACTCGACGTTGCTGTGTTGCGCTGCGCCCGTTCACTCGTCGGACTTTACGATTTAACGCGTCGGTCTGCATGATTTAGAAGCCTTAGTTCACTTGTTTATTATTCAGTTGTAGCGATTGCACGACTGAAAGAGAATCAACTGATTACCGTTTGCGCGTCTAAATGAAAATTACACGCGCTGCTTCCTGCCGGCATTTTCTCCCGTGCCTGCGGCCGGAAATTCGTAAATTACTGTACGACGGCGTGCCCGCCCGACGAGGGTATCACCAAAAATATTCGAACAACCGTGTCACGCTTTGATCACCGTCCGCCAATTAAACTGGAACTGCACTGTCAACGTTTTAATCAGCGACATTATGTACCTCTCGCGCAGTGTCTGCGAAGCGTTGCACTGCAACAAAGGCATTTCTCTCTTTCTCTCTGTTTCCGCGCTCTCGTTTATTCCCTCGTCTCAGTCTCCATTTTTTCATTCTCACTCGGGAGCCGCTCCTCTCCGGCTGCGCCCGGCCGTTACCTATGTTATTAATAACGGCGATTTCTACGATATCATTCCCACGGACTTTCTACTTGTCTGCGACACCGCGCACGCGAGCGAGCCTTTCCAACTTTTGGCACGACCCGCTGCTGGCTCGGAAGTGCGCTCCTCGCGAAAATATTACTTGCTCGGCGTGGCGAAAAGACAGGACACTGCAATGGAAGTCTTTCCGCGGTCGTGCGTTTAGTGAAAAGAAACGAGTCCTTTACTTGTTTTTTTTTTCAACTCGCGATCGATAAAACCTCGCGAGCTGCCCTCGTGCGACATCAAACGAGTTGTCCAACTGTAATTACACCATCGAGAGTGAATTAAGCCTTTCATCCCTCCGGATTATTCTGCAAAACTAGCGAGCGAGACGATAGAGAAAAAGTCGCGTAGTTTTTATTATTATAATTTGTTTTTATTCAGGCGAGAATAAAGGAAATAGATTACTCGCGAACGCTCACGTGCGTATAATTTACAATCGACGCGCGCGAGAGTCCGTCGATAAGGTGGTTGGCGCTCGGTATAATCCACGGAGGGTTGCGATCGAACGTTCGCTGCGTGCAAACCGCCTCGCGAGCCATTTTTTTACACGCGACTCGCTTCGCGGGCAATAGGCTCTTCTCTTTTCGCTCCCCAAGGGATTTCGTTAATACTCATCTCTCGATGCGACGATGCGCACGCGCCTGGCGCGATCTTTTCCTTCGCGCGAGCTTCGTTTTTGTCATTTGCAAAATATGATTTACAGAGAAAACGCAGTTGACGTAGTCCAGATACAGACTGTCGAAGGGAAATATCGCATTCCGGGATGGACGCGACAGCACTGCGACGTTTAATAGCGAGCTTTCGCACAATTCTAAATTTACCGTGACGACCGTCGCGACGCGGAATGCCTTTCATTGATGTTTACGACGAGCGTTAAAAAATGTCGTACAAGTTGATATTTCTCTGCGGCTTTATGGAGTGGCTTGCGTCAATAGAACAGATTCGCCGTATCGAGGATCATAAAAGCGGAAAAAAGCACGATGAAAGCCGCTCGAGTGCAAAACGTGACGGATGGCCAATTCAAGAGGAACATTTAACATTCTTCCAGCCGAATGTACGCCGGAGGCATTACAGCAATCTCGCGTAATGTACGTGTAATGTAGTACCGGCCTCCCCTCTCCGTTTGAAAATTCTTAGGAGGGCCTTAATGGAAGCGGCAGCGATTCGTACAGCCGGCAATTCAGGACGACCAGCATGTGGGGGCCGGCACGTCCGTGCCGGGCGAGCGTGGGCGCCTCTAATTAGCTTGGGCGATGCTCTCGACGCAACGGCGGCGCGCGCGAGTTGCAGCTCGCCGATTCCGAAAAAGCCTCGATCGTCAAAAGTGAACCGACGTCGCGCCGCCGGCCCATATCCATAACCGAGCAATGCCCGTAATCGCGCCAACTCTGCCCGCTAATTGTGCGCTCGCCGGCTCAACGGCCTCTGCTACGGCGCTGCCGCCGCTCTTCCGCCGAGCATTCATTGCAATTTCAAAAGCAGGCTGAGCGCGCGCCGCGCGGCTATCAGAGGGCGGGCAAAGTGTAACGCAATTTCCTTCGCGCGCGCTCTCGCCGACGTCCGATCCCGTCGCCCGCGGGAGAAGACGATCGCGAGTCACCGCTCGAAGCGTCGATTCGCTCCCGTTCCCCGTCGTCCGCGCTTCCCCGGTGGGGCAGGCAGGTGAGTCCGCGCCTCCTTCTCTTGCGTCTTAGGCGCGCGTCGAAAGCGAAAGTAAAGCGGAGCAGTCGACATCGACGAGCGCCGCACCTGTGAGCACAACAAAGCGGCGATAAGCATACATTTACGTAATATGCATCGAGCTTCCGCGCAACCTACAGACCTGCTTCCTACTTACGGTAGTAGCGAGCGAGAGACGGAGCCGCTTAATTGATTCCGGATGTGATGTCACGACTATGTGTATGCGTGCACTGCCGCCACAGCATTGTTACTTCCCGAGTTGTTTCGGCCTACGGAACGAATACCATCTCTCCCACGATTTTATCGCGCTTTATTCATACGGCAGACCTTAAATACCCCTCGGCAATACGATCATTACACTCGTTGCGTTTTCCTTTTTTTCGCTTTCAAATGTTATGTGTCGATTGGAGCTCAACCAAGTGGCGTATTTTCCGTCCAGTTTATTCCTGATCTAATCAGCTCTTGTGCCATATGTTGTGTGCGCTCGTGAAAGACCGCTGCAGATTTTCGTGGACGATTAAACCTTCGAAGAGTGTATAGTTGGCATGCTAATACCACAATCAAAACCAACTGATACCTCGATAGAGAAATTACTTGAATTTTGCTCTAAACAAAGTAGGCAATAAAACACATAATCCGATGATTATTATCATAAAATGCCGTACAGTTTCAGCTTCATAAAGTTACGTAAAATATTAGAAAATGTTTTTGCAAATGTACTAATTACACCGTTAACGTCTACTGAAGAATGTTATTTACCATGAAGGGTGTGATTATAGATAACTAATGTTTATGAAACTTATGTTACATTTTTTATCATATTTTTCAAACTTTTGAGTGATGATTTTCCAACACGAAACTTCGGATGACGATAACTTAATAATTCACTGATAAAATTTTATAATCATAAGTACCAATGTAACCAATGTAAATATATCTCGGCTACATCTCATATGAAATCAAGGGAATATTTAATGCACATTGAATTTTCGAATTATCAATTTTGCCAATAAAAGTTTTGACCTACATTAAAACGAATATGAAAAAAAATGAAAAAGTTGAGCGTACTAAGCATTACTAGTAATGTATAAAAAGAGAACCGAACTGCTGAAATATGCTGCTCTTTTCTTTTAGTTTAACATTGAATTTTTCGTATAATTGAAATACCGTCGTCAACAAGTTGAGTAAAAAAATGGTGAGGTGGAAATTCAAAGAGGAGCTTTTTTGAAATGTATTCATCGGATTTTTGTTGAATATAACCTTGATGAAAATCAATAAAACTCAGCACTGAAAATGGGATTTCAAGTTCATTTAGCTGTATTGTCAGAGAACGAGAAGAAAGAAATAAAACGACCTATCACAATCATTCGCTCTCTGCGGCAAACGTCTCTTTTTTTCTCCTAGTGATACTGATAAAATCCAATCTAAGCGGCAGTAGATTGAAATTTATTTTTAGCCGACTCCGCACAGACACGCGCGCGCTCGCTCGCGTCAATTGAGCAAAGATTTACACATGTAAACGTAGAATTTCGCCGATGGAAACGTCATTTTCGACCCAATTCAGCGTGTCGTCGTAAATCGCAAGTCCAGACAGGAAGCGAAAGACAAGATAGAACTGCAATTCCGTGACCAAATTTCGCTGCGGCTCGCGACCTGTTAATTGAAATCTACAATACTGGCATACTCACACAAACACACACACACGTGCGCGCGCGCATTCGCGCACACATATACACATACACTCACACATATTACGCTCTCTTATCAGGCTATTGTACGCTAGTTGTGCGAACTATCGTCTTTTACCTCCGCTACCCCTTCTACCACGCAGAGAGGTATATGTGATTTATCCCGTCTGCTCGCTGCAGCTGAAATGTTAAATTGCCCTCGTAAATTTTGGGCAATCTTTTTTTCACCTTAGCTTTCTCTCTCTTTTATGTGGAGATAAAAAAAATTATTTTCTGATTTATAAAGACGCTGGCATGCGGCTGTTTTCTTTTTAATTATTTTTTTTCGGCGGAGAATTCAATTTTGCGTTAGAATCAACGCTACTCTCAGCTCAAGGTGCTCGTGCATTCTGCAATATTAAGTGTAACGGCGTGGAAAAGCAAGCGGTCATAATAATCGCTTTGATTCAACAATACGAGCAGCGCTATTGAAAAACATTGAGAATTCTTTCTCTTATTTTAGAGCCTAGATTTTCTGCCGAGTCAGTGAGAAACTCCACAGCGCTGGTTCTCTCTTATAGATACCATAGTTAGAACTTTCTTCATAACCGAAAATTCCAAGGGAGCAAATCGGACTTGATTGCAGAGAGAGAGGGGGGGGGGAGAGCGAAAGAGCTGCCGCCAGCAGCTCGTTAAGAAATCGTTAAGGGAAAGAAAAGAAATATAATCGTCGACTGGAAAAATTGCCTCAATCGGATCACCACCACTACTCGTTATCATTTATCGTCTCTATCCGTTTATGTGCGTTTTTTAATCGACTTACCGATTAAGAAATCCTCATCCCTTTCAGTGTTCACAGTTATATTGAATTTCATCTCCCTCATGGGATCTATAATTGTTTTAATTTGAATTCGTTACGTACGAACAAGAAGAAGAAGAAGAATCAGAAGAAGAAGAGAATTTTCGAAGAAACGAAACTGCGAATAAATATCGAGGCTAAAGAGTGCAGAATCATTAAAGGTAATGATGCTACTTAACGTGCTACGGCGATGTCGTAACTTTTAATAAACCTTCGCGCCAGCGCTCATTGTATTTTGAACTGCGCGCGAGCGAGAAACATGAAAATAACTGGATAGAATGAAAAAAAGAGTATACGAAATATAAAAAAAAAAAAAAAAAAGAGGGTCATTCTCACACTTTCCATTGTCCAGCGACAATGCGAACTCGTTGAATGGGCGAGACGCGTTGACATTTTTCCTCCTCCCGCTGGAATAGAGAAAAAATATTATACCCGTTCTCCCACGCGATAATTACTTGGGAGGCTTTCAACAATCATCCCGAAAATGAAGGTCCTTCAATTAAGAAGACAACAACAACAACCTGTGGGATGATTTTATCGAGGTTCTTTAATATTAATGCCCTCAATTACCCCAACGCGATAACGCGACGAGGCGTTGGCGAATCGATTTATCGGCTTTTCTGAAAGCCGAGACGTTGCACTTGTGCGCCCAGAGGGAGGCCAAAAGCGGTGGGCCTGTTATTAGCGCCGCGAGAGAGGCGCCTCCTCTTCTTTTTTTCTCTTCTGTCGGCGGATTTTTCACTGGAGTGTGTTTGACAGCCTCGTTAAAATAGAGAGAGAAAGAGAGAGGGAGAAGCGCTGCCTGCCGTGAAGTGGCCAAAAGCAAACTACATCTATATATATATATTTTTTTTTCTTTCTCCTTCAAAGTACTTCGCGATTATCCGTTTAGCGCGCGTGCGCGCGATTCGTTGCCTCGTAAATCAGCGTTGAAATTATAAGACAACAATACCGGCATAAATTTATAGATATTTCGAAACGCGCTCTTCACGTACGCGCGCTTATCGAAATCGCACCTAAATCAATAAAAGCGTGCGTATCCTGCTCCGCGTGAGTTATATGTGGAGGGGGGAGGGCGCGAGGAGGAGACCGGCTTGGCTATTATTTTGTCAGAATGCAAGTATTTATCCAAATTTATGCGAGGCGAACATTAATCGTGCCTGATGCATATGCATTAGACGACGGATTTATCTTCTCACCTTTGCGAAATCGCCGACTCTTTTTTTTGTCGGCAGCGCTCCGGTGCGGTTCATCAATATACATCAAACTCGATCGAGAGTTTTTTTTTTTTTTTTTTTTTTTATTTTCGGAAAAAGAGTGCTGCCGGCCGTTTTTACTTTATGATTTTCCTTTCAGCGCGCGATATATACGGACAGTGTACGTCAGCGCTTGTCACGAGAGCTTTATAAAAGGATGAATTAGCGAGCCGGATGACCCGAATTCAAATCGGGTTCTTGGATATTAGCCTGAATAAGCTCCTCGTAAACATCATCCGCATAAAGTTATCGAAACATAATTTTAAACTTTCAGCGGCAACGGCGGCGCATTTTAACCCGCGATCCAGCTTCAATAATAAAAAAGTCGCTCGGCAATCCTTTGTTCGGCAAACACGAGGTTCTCGTGATCGCAGAAGCTCGCACAGGCGGAGCTGTCGCAGACATACCCCGTAAAAGAAGAGAAATGCCGTTGCCTTTTATTTTCACCAAACGCGTGGCAGCGTTTCCAAAAAGCGCCCGACTTTCGGCAGCGGTATAGCGAAGTAAGCAGTTCGGAGAGAAAAAAGCGGGGGGGGGGCGCACGAAGAAGAAGGAAATGCGAAACACGTGCGCGTGCTCCTTGCGGTGTGCGCACGCATAACCCAGTTCGACTCCTCCTTCGAGCTGCAAGCCCATAAGTCTGCGCGCGTGCATGCCGGACTATAAATAAACGTATCCCGCCAAACTTTTACACTCCGGCGTAAATCACTTCGGGCGCGCGAGCCAATTATAGAATTGATATTTGCGCTTGAAACCTCGCTCCTCGCTCCCCGCGTTCCTTTGATGCATTATGTTAGTCGTTCCGGCGATGCATGTAAAGTTGCAAAAATGTCTTGGCCTCGTTCGTCGTTTTTCCGTGGCGCGCGCGCGCCGCCACCGCCGCCGCCGCCGCCGCCGCCGCCTCCTGTTGCTCGCTCGCTGCTGCTAGCTATTAAGTTCATGATCAAAAGCTTCATATACGTGCTCGACGAGAAAGAGCGACGACCGCCTACACTTTGAGTGCCCTGCCTAATTGAGTTGCTACATTCTGCCGCTAGTTGGTGCTTTTTTTACGTTTCAAGAGTTATTTTCAGATTGAGATACGTAGTCGGAATTTCATCCTTTTTTCTGACAATACTTCACGTTTTCGTTATCACCGAGAAACGCTGAAATTACATAAATTTTGCAGGTCGAGCTGTAGAGCTGTATTTTGTTTCTATGACAACATTCGTCATGGAATCCCTGTGATCTACATGACACATAAGCTGAAATTCACCAAAAAACATATTTTTTTCAGTGTTTACTCGTCATTTACTTTGGCTTCCATACGTTGATCTCTTTAACGTCCCCTTATATTTTTCGGCAATATAATGTTGTTTACACGTTTTTTTCGGTGCATAACTTAATGTTGTAATTCCAAGGGAATATTATTTTTCGACACTCCGTTTGCGGAGCATCGACTTGACGCACATTCCAGGAATCGAGCGTGCTTAAAATTTTGTCCCACACACGTCGTATCGAAAAATAAAATTAGATACACGTGTGAGAAAGTAGCTTTACCCTTGTGTGGCCTCCTCCCCTTCGCTTCTTTCAGGCGCAAACGTCCACACGACGCTGAAATTACTTTCTCACACTAGAAAATGTACTATTCAAGTATATTACATATACATATAAACCGAACTATGTCAAGCCAAACGAAAATGCGTTTATGTATTTGTTTATGTATTAGCATGAACATAACTATGTTCGTTGACCCGTCTACTGAAGATTTTATTTGTACGATAGACACGTGAGCCAAAATTTTCGGAAAATATGACTTTTAAAAGTTCTCACTTGTGTCCTCTCTAAATCAAAGATTACAATATATAAATATACAAGAATCGACTATACACTTCCTTTTCAATGATAACTATGGCTACACCATTATATGAAAAAGTAATAAGTTTTTTAAGTTTCTTAAGTTTCTTAACAAGATTAAAAAAAGCTCGCTCACAAGTCTTGTCGCTTCCAAATAAATAAAGTTAGCGAAGAAACCAGAAAAGTCCTTTTCATTTCAAAACAAGGTACAATACTTTCCGAAGCCATAAAGCCCAGCTCGCCGCACCAACTCGCGTACAAAAGTTTTGCATACAGCCGCAGCTCGCCCGTAGCAGCAGCAGCAGCAGCAGCAGCAGCAAACCCATTAAAAATGTTTGCCCGGAAACGTGCGCGGCGAGGAAAAAAAAGGAAAACTCTCGACGAAGAAGAACAAATCACACGTGAAAACGTTCTGTGAAATTGCGCCTACCTTGTTTTCCAGCTGCGCGTGTGCGCGCGAAGCTTTCGGTTGAACTCTAATATTTTATTGGCTCCCCGAGCGCGCGAGATTTACAAGCTCGCCCAACTTTTTTTTCCTCGAGGCGCCGGAAACTGGGTCGACGCGGTCTCTTCCCATTTGGGATTGAAGTGGATAACGGAAGCCACTTTTCCCGAGATCAGATCGGCCAAATTGTCCCGATGGCGGCTGACATCCGCTTAATTATGCACGCGTGCGTAGCGAAAACATAATTCAAGCCGCAACGAAGGACTCAATTGAAATACTTGGCGAAGGGGAGGGGGCGCGGTCGGTGTAAACAGCCTGCGTGATTACCGAAACGAATTCCTTTGTGATAACAACAGCCGCCGGCAGTAATGAGGCTCTTGATTACGCCAACAAATCGCGATAATTAGTGCCATTTTAACACTCAAATTTGCCGTTGCAACAGTCGTACTTTTCCGTTCTCTGCCTGCCGCGTCTCTTCGCCGAAACGGACTTAATTAATTTTATTGATTCGCTATTGCTCTTTGACGAGCGCTCGACATTGTCGAGGCCTACACACTGTAAATACCGGTTTATTACGCCCGACTTGTTCCAATCGTGCCCCGACTCCGACATGGCAAATACACCTCTGCACTCTTAATGACAGCCGATTCGATTTTTGAGGTTGGGTCCAGCCTCTCCGTCGAGCTCACTGTTGCGAACAATTGCGAAAAGGAAACAGGACGCGATTATCACCTGGCGCGACGATAAGCGGCGCGCGAACAAGAAAAGAAAAAAAGACGACGTGCAAAGCGACGCTTCAACTTTTCGCAGTGTGCGAGAGGAGGGGACCTTGAAAGCGAGAGATATTTCCATCCGCTTCCGCTGAAATTGAGAGAAAGAGAAGGAGAGAGGGAGGCTTCTATTTTTAAATCTCGTTCGCCGAGTCGAGTGGCTTGCTCTCGCTTGCTTCTCCCCTTCGGCATCGTTGAAGATGAAAGAATAAGACGCGCAAGGAGCATCTTTATTAGCAGCGGGGGCCTATTGCTGCTGCTGCTGCTGCTGCTCGTAGAACATCCGATTATCCTACCAGAGAAGCTCCTTACGGAAATTGCGCGCGCGACCTCGCTTCTTTTCCCGATTCTTTCCTCTCGAAAGACCACGGACACAAGCCAGTCGCTGCCGCTGGCTGCTCTTTTATCTTTCTTTTCAATTACCATGCTAATAGATCATTTTCTCTCTCTGACCAAGTGCATTTCGATGATTGAGCTACACATCTGATATTCGGCGATGTGACGGCTGGCTGATTGCTGTTATTTTCCTTCCCGTGAGGGGGCCTGCGAGTGTAATAATTGGCGCAGTGACGCGTGTACGTGGTGTCGCTCGCCGTTTCCACGCTAAAATAAAGAAAAAACCGCTACGTCTAATTCAGTTGCGATCGATTAAAGATCGCAGGCACGTCTCTTCGAGGTTGACCCCCGGCGTGGATTAACGTCAGTGCTCGCGGACTGTGTCTATGGTTGGCGAGCTTACGCAATCGATTAGATCGTTAACTCGACGATAATTGGTACAGAGGGCAGCCGCACTCGCTCTCTCCTCTCGCGCTGCCGGTGCGAAGAAAACCTCCGTCGACGGACACGCTCGCCGTCCAAATCGACACCGCCCGGCATCTTCGATCGATCGCCAGGTTCATACGCGCGAACGAATAATACGCCTCGCGCTCCGCCTGTCCTTTAATTCGTCACGAATAGCTCGAGTAATTATTCTCGCGTGTGCGCTGCGGAACGGAAACTCGCCACTCGGGCGCAAATACATTTGCCCGTGTAAATACGCGCGAAAAAAGCTGGGACGAAAAAAAATGAAAAAATCTCTGTCGCGCGCGCAAAAAAAAGTCGATAACACGGTATATACGCTTGCGCGCTGAATTTCAGAATCGACGTATAAGGGATTTAGATTCGAGCGAGTGCTACATATACGTAAATAGAGGGCTAAAAGCCTTAGAAACGCCGCACCGTCGCGCCGGAAATTTGACTGCATCAAATCGACGAAGTTGCAACGAAAAAGTGCTCTAGTAAGTCTTAAAAAGTACGTCGCTTATTTTTCTTTTTTTTATCCTTGCGTTGTCCAAGGTTGGAGATCGTTAAAGGTGGATGGCGCCTCTCTTGCCTATCATTGAACAATTAATGCTCAACAATTAATGATTTGTAGTTACGTCATGGAACATTCGACACGTGTGAAGGGATGGGGGAATTTCCATTTTCGGAGAATAAGTAATGCGACGGAGAGAGAGAGAGAGAATCCGAGCTGCCCTGCATTTTGATTTGCCGCACAATGGCTCTCGATGGCATGCGTATCGGTCGCTGACGCGTGTTCTAGGAGTTGCGAAAAAAATGAGACGTTGGATAAGGAGGGCTGATCGGAGGTGAAAAGCGCGAGCATTCGTTACGATAACAATGACAAACGGTGGCGAGCGCAGCGAACTCTGGTCGTTGAGTGCCTCCTCCCATCGCGCGGCTCGCATTCAATCTCGCGATCGGAACGCGGCCCTGCCGCGATAAGAATCTCAGCCATTAAAAGTTATCTAATCGTTACGAGCGTATCGATCGTCGCGAGATTCGGGCGTCGATCGTTAATTGGCAATTGAAGGCCGTGCGCCGCCGCCGGGTTCGAGAGGACGCGCGGGCATCCGATTAGTCGAGCGGCGCAAGCGAGGTACATACGCCGGTAGCCTACCTCGAATTCGCACGCTACTTATTGTTCTCGCACGGGCGCGCGCGCGCCGAGAGCGAATGGTCCGGCGGCTAGTTAACCTAGTTTCATTAGTAAATATAAACTCGCGGGCTATCGTCGGCCGACGTTGCTCTGGTAATGAAGCGGGCTTCGGTAATGATCGAGCGGCCGCAGCCTCGCAAGATGAAACCCATTGAACCACGGCCGCTGAAAAATTCATCGTACCTATCGGGGCTAATCGAATCGCTCGCCGTCTATTCCCGTCGGTGGCGGGCAGCGACTGGGAGCCGTTACTTCTCGAGGCGTTGCACTGAGTCGCGCGGTCACCTGCAGCAGCCGGGCGCAGCGGTAATCGGGTCGCGCGGCGAGCGTACGTGTGTTTAGCTGCTGGCGATGACGTCACGGCCAGACGGAGATCTGTGCCATTGATTAATGAGTATAAATACCGGCGTCGCGCCGACCAACCAGCTTTTCGCGAAATTTCATCTCCCGATTTTCGGCTCCCGAGCAACAGCGTAATTGCTGCTGCTGCTGCTGCTGCTGCTGCTGCTGCTGCTGCTGCTGCGGGCGATTTCCGATTGCCGCCGCCGCACGCTTCACTTCCACTCTGTTCAAGCTCGATTTTGCACGCCATGTAATTTCGCGAATCTTCGAAATTGTTCAACCTCGTGTTGTTTTTTTCTTTTTCATTTTGGATTGCTAACGGCTAAGGACGATCAACTGACACGGTTGCACATTGCTCGATCAGCTTTTCATGATCAAACTAACAATTTTTGGGTTCTTTTGTGATATTTTTCCACGGAACGGAACTCATCGAAGCAGGTACATGACTGAATGTTTGATCGAGAGAACATACAATATAATTATTAACTTGAATGAAATAGTTCGCATAAAAAGTAGTATAGGGCTTACTTTATATTAAAGCTTTTCAAAATGGAATTAGTAATCAATTGTGAGATTGATTTCCCACTTGTAACGATAAAAAAAATACTTGAAGTATCTACGGACGACAAAGAAACGAAAATTGTAGACCCCCGTAATTCATGACTACTAAACAAGAAAAGAAATGCAACATACTAAGTGAAAATTGTTGATGCGATAAATTGCATAGCCTAAAAAAAATAAATCAACTCTCCCGGTGGTATAAAATTTCCAGCTGTACACTGCAAGCACGTTAAATTAGCGTAGCGACACTCATTGTATACGCGCCATGATTAATACGCTGCTAATAATGCAGCGCTGTTGAGAGAAAAAAAAAAGAAATAAAAAAAGAGGCATAAATAAATGAATAAATAAAGGAGAGATTCGGCTGAGGAGAGAAAGGTAATCGCCGGGTAAAATAATTGATCGTCGGCGAAAACAAAAGCGCGCGCATCAGTTATCGAACTGTCGTAAATTGTAGGCGAGGCGGAGGAGAGCGAGCGCCAGAGCAACGCGACAATTTACGCTAATAACGGCCCGGCCATAAAAGAAATTCCAGGCTCGTTTCGTTAATTAACCAGCTAATTCAGAGCGTCGCTTTATTTTCGACCGCGCAATTGTGTTGTTGCGCCCCGTAGGAAGTAAATTTCCGGTAGGTGGTGGCTTCCGTCGCGGCGCCCGCTGCCGTCTCTCTCGCCGGCGATGATTTTCATGCGCGAAAGCCCCCGCGCCCTCTCATCGATTTAGCGCAGCCCCGCGGACTCTTTCACCTCGTCTTTTTTGTTTTTCGGTTTCACGGGATAGACGTCTAGACGAAATGGGGGGGAAAAAGAGGCGGCCGCGGGAGAAAAGAAGTGGGTCGCTCCACGTTTTTAATGCCTCAAATAGTTGCCCGACGCGAGCTCCGGATTGCGTGCGCTTTTTGTTTTATCTGCGTTTGCGGGGATGATATTTCGACGTGGCTTGGTTTCTTTTTGCGCCGTGCCCGAACGTTTGAAGAGCTTCATCCGCGGGAATATTTACGTGCGAGCTGTTTTTCAATTTGTCTTGCTTCGCCAGTCGTGGGGTGAGCTTATCGAAAACGGTTCGCGGGTGATGGGTAACGCATAAAATTTGCGAGTCGTCGGAGCAGAGAATGAAAAACGTAAGCTGATAAATCTGGGAAGGGCCGTCCCGAGGGGCATAATTTTCAGCAAACAATTGAAATCCAAGAGAGAAGCTTGTCTTGGCAAGGAACGCAGGGTAAAAACCTAGAAAGCACGCTAATGGCAAACAAAAGAAAAGCGTTACGATCTAGTTCTCGTGGCACAACCTTTCGGTATAACAATCGATAGCGAAGCGAGCGCATAGCCAGCAGACCATCTCGAATCGATGGCAATCCGCAAGCGGCTCTCTCGTTCCAGATAACCGAAGGAGAGCAGCGGCGGAAAACAAATGAAATCGCAGAGCGCGCCGCCGTAGCAGTTTCTCGCTGGCTCTCGATATCGCCGACAGATAACGTTAACGAACCAGGCGCAATTCATCGTTCTTATAACGGGTCGCCGTGCCGCAATAACGGACCTAACATTTTTGCGCGCTCTTAACGATCGCCAATTTTGCCGTTAATTATGACACCTCGAGTAGGGGAAATTCGGGAGCCTCCTCTACCGCGACAGTCGGATCGCGCTGTGTTGAAGAATGATCATGTACTTCGTTGCGTTTTCGCTTGCCCTCGACACAAGTGCTTCATCAACGTGAATTTCGCATCCCTACGTTGCTCTAACTTTCAACTTCGTTCAAGACACCGCTAAAACATTTCACCGGCGCTTAATTTCCATTTAAAACCATTGAATAAATCTGTTTGCTCGCGCGAAAGCCTTTACGTAGCGAAGCTGTACGAAAGCCAGGAATAACTTCATCTTATCAATCGACAGCAAACTCAATAAGACAAGCAAAGTCCTACCTCGTCAACAAGAGGAAGAAAATAAAAAAAGGAACGTAGTTCTATTTCGAGTTACGCACCGAATTAACCCGAAAGGATCTGTGTGGCAGTATTCGAAGAAAAAAAGGGGAAAGGGAGAAGACAGAAAAAGGTTAGCCTGTTCTCCGAGACGAAGCTTTTTCTGTAGCGCGCGTGGCTTGATGAATGTCAGCCCCGTGTTCGATTGCTGGGGGGAGGAGAGATGACTGGAAATAGGGGGAAGAAGACTTGCCTGCGTTACATCTTGTCGAGTGGAATTTAGATTCGTCGAATGGCAGAATT